>NW_028155161.1:0-41511 GCF_905171665.1 Trachurus trachurus | reverse complement strand
AATCGGGCCGGTGGTTTTGGAGAAAATGACCAAAACCAAACAGGCGATTTTAAAAAGACGACAGGTACGCGCCTGTCGTTTTTTTTGACCAATTTTTTTTTTTTTTTTGACCAAAAATTAAAATTTCTCCAAACTCGGATATATCATCTGGGGGTCCGAGGGGAGTCCAACGCAGAAGGTTTGGTTGAAATCGGGCCGGTGGTTTTGGAGAAAATGACCAAAAACCAAACAGGCGATTTTAAAAAGACGACAGGTACGCGCCTGTCGTTTTTTTTGACCAATTTTTTTTTTTTTTTTGACCAAAAATTAAAATTTCTCCAAATTTCTCCAAACTCGGATATATCATCTGGGGGTCCGAGGGGAGTCCAACGCAGAAGGTTTGGTTGAAATCGGGCCTGTCGTTTTTTTTGACCTTTTTTTTTTTTTTTTGACCAAAAATTAAAATTTCTCCAAATTTCTCCAAACTCGGATATATCATCTGGGGGTCCGAGGGGAGTCCAACGCAGAAGGTTTGGTTGAAATCGGGCCGGTGGTTTTGGAGAAAATGACCAAAAACCAAACAGGCGATTTTAAAAAGACGACAGGTACGCGCCTGTCGTTTTTTTTGACCAATTTTTTTTTTTTTTTGACCAAAAATTAAAATTTCTCCAAATTTCTCCAAACTCGGATATATCATCTGGGGGTCCGAGGGGAGTCCAACGCAGAAGGTTTGGTTGAAATCGGGCCGGTGGTTTTGGAGAAAATGACCAAAAACCAAACAGGCGATTTTAAAAAGACGACAGGTACGCGCCTGTCGTTTTTTTTGACCAATTTTTTTTTTTTTTTGACCAAAAATTAAAATTTCTCCAAACTCGGATATATCATCTGGGGGTCCGAGGGGAGTCCAACGCAGAAGGTTTGGTTGAAATCGGGCCGGTGGTTTTGGAGAAAATGACCAAAAACCAAACAGGCGATTTTAAAAAGACGACAGGTACGCGCCTGTCGTTTTTTTTGACCAAATTTTTTTTTTTTTGACCAAAAATTAAAATTTCTCCAAACTCGGATATATCATCTGGGGGTCCGAGGGGAGTCCAACGCAGAAGGTTTGGTTGAAATCGGGCCGGTGGTTTTGGAGAAAAATGACCAAAAACCAAACAGGCGATTTTAAAAAGACGACAGGTACGCGCCTGTCGTTTTTTTTGACCAAATTTTTTTTTTTTTTTTGACCAAAAATTAAAATTTCTCCAAACTCGGATATATCATCTGGGGGTCCGAGGGGAGTCCAACGCAGAAGGTTTGGTTGAAATCGGGCCGGTGGTTTTGGAGAAAATGACCAAAAACCAAACAGGCGATTTTAAAAAGACGACAGGTACGCGCCTGTCGTTTTTTTTGACCAATTTTTTTTTTTTTTTTGACCAAAAATTAAAATTTCTCCAAACTCGGATATATCATCTGGGGGTCCGAGGGGAGTCCAACGCAGAAGGTTTGGTTGAAATCGGGCCGGTGGTTTTGGAGAAAATGACCAAAAACCAAACAGGCGATTTTAAAAAGACGACAGGTACGCGCCTGTCGTTTTTTTTGACCAATTTTTTTTTTTTTTTTTACCAAAAATTAAAATTTCTCCAAACTCGGATATATCATCTGGGGGTCCGAGGGGAGTCCAACGCAGAAGGTTTGGTTTGAAATCGGGCCGGTGGTTTTGGAGAAAATGACCAAAAACCAAACAGGCGATTTTAAAAAGACGACAGGTACGCGCCTGTCGTTTTTTTGACCAATTTTTTTTTTTTTTTTGACCAAAAATTAAAATTTCTCCAAATTTCTCCAAACTCGGATATATCATCTGGGGGTCCGAGGGGAGTCCAACGCAGAAGGTTTGGTTGAAATCGGGCCGGTGGTTTTGGAGAAAATGACCAAAAACCAAACAGGCGATTTTAAAAAGACGACAGGTACGCGCCTGTCGTTTTTTTTGACCAAATTTTTTTTTTTTTTTTGACCAAAAATTAAAATTTCTCCAAACTCGGATATATCATCTGGGGGTCCGAGGGGAGTCCAACGCAGAAGGTTTGGTTGAAATCGGGCCGGTGGTTTTGGAGAAAATGACCAAAAACCAAACAGGCGATTTTAAAAAGACGACAGGTACGCGCCTGTCGTTTTTTTTGACCAAATTTTTTTTTTTTTTTTGACCAAAAATTAAAATTTCTCCAAACTCGGATATATCATCTGGGGGTCCGAGGGGAGTCCAACGCAGAAGGTTTGGTTGAAATCGGGCCGGTGGTTTTGGAGAAAATGACCAAAAACCAAACAGGCGATTTTAAAAAGACGACAGGTACGCGCCTGTGTCTTTTTTTGACCAATTTTTTTTTTTTTTTGACCAAAAATTAAAATTTCTCCAAACTCGGATATATCATCTGGGGGTCCGAGGGGAGTCCAACGCAGAAGGTTTGGTTGAAATCGGGCCGGTGGTTTTGGAGAAAATGACCAAAAACCAAACAGGCGATTTTAAAAAGACGACAGGTACGCGCCTGTCGTCTTTTTTTGACCAATTTTTTTTTTTTTTTACCAAAAATTAAAATTTCTCCAAACTCGGATATATCATCTGGGGGTCCGAGGGGAGTCCAACGCAGAAGGTTTGGTTGAAATCGGGCCTGTCGTTTTTTTTTGACCAATTTTTTTTTTTTTTTTGACCAAAAATTAAAATTTCTCCAAATTTCTCCAAACTCGGATATATCATCTGGGGGTCCGAGGGGAGTCCAACGCAGAAGGTTTGGTTGAAATCGGGCCGGTGGTTTTGGAGAAAATGACCAAAAACCAAACAGGCGATTTTAAAAAGGACAGGTACGCGCCGGTCGTTTTTTTTGAACAAATTTTTTTTTTTTTTGACCAAAAATTAAAATTTCTCCAAACTCGGATATATCATCTGGGGGTCCGAGGGGAGTCCAACGCAGAAGGTTTGGTTGAAATCGGGCCGGTGGTTTTGGAGAAAATGACCAAAAACCAAACAGGCGATTTTAAAAAGACGACAGGTACGCGCCTGTCGTTTTTTTTGACCAATTTTTTTTTTTTTTTTGACCAAAAATTAAAATTTCTAAATTTCTCCAAACTCGGATATATCATCTGGGGGTCCGAGGGGAGTCCAACGCAGAAGGTTTGGTTGAAATCGGGCCGGTGGTTTTGGAGAAAATGACCAAAAACCAAACAGGCGATTTTAAAAAGACGACAGGTACGCGCCTGTCGTTTTTTTTGACCAATTTTTTTTTTTTTTTTGACCAAAAATTAAAATTTCTCCAAACTCGGATATATCATCTGGGGGTCCGAGGGGAGTCCAACGCAGAAGGTTTGGTTGAAATCGGGCCGGTGGTTTTGGAGAAAATGACCAAAAACCAAACAGGCGATTTTAAAAAGACGACAGGTACGCGCCTCGTCGTTTTTTTGACCAATTTTTTTTTTTTTTTGACCAAAAATTAAAATTTCTCCAAACTCGGATATATCATCTGGGGGTCCGAGGGGAGTCCAACGCAGAAGGTTTGGTTGAAATCGGGCCGGTGGTTTTGGAGAAAATGACCAAAAACCAAACAGGCGATTTTAAAAAGACGACAGGTACGCGCCTGTCGTTTTTTTTGACCAATTTTTTTTTTTTTTTGACCAAAAATTAAAATTTCTCCAAACTCGGATATATCATCTGGGGGTCCGAGGGGAGTCCAACGCAGAAGGTTTGGTTGAAATCGGGCCGGTGGTTTTGGAGAAAATGACCAAAAACCAAACAGGCGATTTTAAAAAGACGACAGGTACGCGCCTGTCGTTTTTTTTGACCAAATTTTTTTTTTTTTTTTGACCAAAAATTAAAATTTCTCCAAACTCGGATATATCATCTGGGGGTCCGAGGGGAGTCCAACGCAGAAGGTTTGGTTGAAATCGGGCCGGTGGTTTTGGAGAAAATGACCAAAAACCAAACAGGCGATTTTAAAAAGACGACAGGTACGCGCCTGTCGTTTTTTTTGACCAATTTTTTTTTTTTTTTGACCAAAAATTAAAATTTCTCCAAACTCGGATATATCATCTGGGGGTCCGAGGGGAGTCCAACGCAGAAGGTTTGGTTGAAATCGGGCCGGTGGTTTTGGAGAAAATGACCAAAAACCAAACAGGCGATTTTAAAAAGACGACAGGTACGCGCCTGTCGTCTTTTTTTGACCAATTTTTTTTTTTTTTTTGACCAAAAATTAAAATTTCTCCAAACTCGGATATATCATCTGGGGGTCCGAGGGGAGTCCAACGCAGAAGGTTTGGTTGAAATCGGGCCGGTGGTTTTGGAGAAAATGACCAAAAACCAAACAGGCGATTTTAAAAAGACGACAGGTACGCGCCTGTCGTTTTTTTTGACCAAATTTTTTTTTTTTTTTTTGACCAAAAATTAAAATTTCTCCAAACTCGGATATATCATCTGGGGGTCCGAGGGGAGTCCAACGCAGAAGGTTTGGTTGAAATCGGGCCGGTGGTTTTGGAGAAAATGACCAAAAACCAAACAGGCGATTTTAAAAAGACGACAGGTACGCGCCTGTCGTTTTTTTTGACCAATTTTTTTTTTTTTTTGACCAAAAATTAAAATTTCTCCAAACTCGGATATATCATCTGGGGGTCCGAGGGGAGTCCAACGCAGAAGGTTTGGTTGAAATCGGGCCGGTGGTTTTGGAGAAAATGACCAAAAACCAAACAGGCGATTTTAAAAAGACGACAGGTACGCGCCTGTCGTTTTTTTTGACCAATTTTTTTTTTTTTTTGACCAAAAATTAAAATTTCTCCAAACTCGGATATATCATCTGGGGGTCCGAGGGGAGTCCAACGCAGAAGGTTTGGTTGAAATCGGGCCGGTGGTTTTGGAGAAAATGACCAAAAACCAAACAGGCGATTTTAAAAAGACGACAGGTACGCGCCTGTCGTTTTTTTGACCAAATTTTTTTTTTTTTTGACGAAAAATTAAAATTTCTCCAAATTTCTCCAAACTCGGATATATCATCTGGGGGTCCGAGGGAGTCCAACGCAGAAGGTTTGGTTGAAATCGGGCCGGTGGTTTTGGAGAAAATGACCAAAAACCAAACAGGCGATTTTAAAAAGACGACAGGTACGCGCCTGTCGTTTTTTTTGACCAAATTTTTTTTTTTTTTTGACCAAAAATTAAAATTTCTCCAAATTTCTCCAAACTCGGATATATCATCTGGGGGTCCGAGGGGAGTCCAACGCAGAAGGTTTGGTTGAAATCGGGCCGGTGGTTTTGGAGAAAATGACCAAAAACCAAACAGGCGATTTTAAAAAGACGACAGGTACGCGCCTGTCGTTTTTTTTGACCAAATTTTTTTTTTTTTTTGACCAAAAATTAAAATTTCTCCAAATTTCTCCAAACTCGGATATATCATCTGGGGGTCCGAGGGGAGTCCAACGCAGAAGGTTTGGTTGAAATCGGGCCGGTGGTTTTGGAGAAAATGACCAAAAACCAAACAGGCGATTTTAAAAAGACGACAGGTACGCGCCTGTCGTTTTTTTTGACCAAATTTTTTTTTTTTTGACCAAAAATTAAAATTTCTCCAAATTTCTCCAAACTCGGATATATCATCTGGGGGTCCGAGGGGAGTCCAACGCAGAAGGTTTGGTTGAAATCGGGCCGGTGGTTTTGGAGAAAATGACCAAAAACCAAACAGGCGATTTTAAAAAGACGACAGGTACGCGCCTGTCGTTTTTTTTGAAATTTTTTTTTTTTTTTTGACCAAAAATTAAAATTTCTCCAAACTCGGATATATCATCTGGGGGTCCGAGGGGAGTCCAACGCAGAAGGTTTGGTTGAAATCGGGCCGGTGGTTTTGGAGAAAATGACCAAAAACCAAACAGGCGATTTTAAAAAGACGACAGGTACGCGCCTGTCGTCTTTTTTTGACCAAATTTTTTTTTTTTTTTTGACCAAAAATTAAAATTTCTCCAAATTTCTCCAAACTCGGATATATCATCTGGGGTCCGAGGGGAGTCCAACGCAGAAGGTTTGGTTGAAATCGGGCCGGTGGTTTTGGAGAAAATGACCAAAAACCAAACAGGCGATTTTAAAAAGACGACAGGTACGCGCCTGTCGTTTTTTTTGACCAATTTTTTTTTTTTTTTGACCAAAAATTAAAATTTCTCCAAACTCGGATATATCATCTGGGGGTCCGGGGGAGTCCAACGCAGAAGGTTTGGTTGAAATCGGGCCGGTGGTTTTGGAGAAAATGACCAAAAACCAAACAGGCGATTTTAAAAAGACGACAGGTACGCGCCTGTCGTTTTTTTTGACCAAATTTTTTTTTTTTTTTGACCAAAAATTAAAATTTCTCCAAACTCGGATATATCATCTGGGGGTCCGAGGGGAGTCCAACGCAGAAGGTTTGGTTGAAATCGGGCCGGTGGTTTTGGAGAAAATGACCAAAAACCAAACAGGCGATTTTAAAAAGACGACAGGTACGCGCCTGTCGTTTTTTTTTGACCAAATTTTTTTTTTTTTTTGACCAAAAATTAAAATTTCTCCAAACTCGGATATATCATCTGGGGGTCCGAGGGGAGTCCAACGCAGAAGGTTTGGTTGAAATCGGGCCGGTGGTTTTGGAGAAAATGACCAAAAACCAAACAGGCGATTTTAAAAAGACGACAGGTACGCGCCTGTCGTTTTTTTTGACCAATTTTTTTTTTTTTTTTGACCAAAAATTAAAATTTCTCCAAACTCGGATATATCATCTGGGGTCCGAGGGGAGTCCAACGCAGAAGGTTTGGTTGAAATCGGGCCGGTGGTTTTGGAGAAAATGACCAAAAACCAAACAGGCGATTTTAAAAAGACGACAGGTACGCGCCTGTCGTTTTTTTTTGACCAAATTTTTTTTTTTTGACCAAAAATTAAAATTTCTCCAAACTCGGATATATCATCTGGGGGTCCGAGGGGAGTCCAACGCAGAAGGTTTGGTTGAAATCGGGCCGGTGGTTTTGGAGAAAATGACCAAAAACCAAACAGGCGATTTTAAAAAGACGACAGGTACGCGCCTGTCGTTTTTTTTGACCAAATTTTTTTTTTTTTTTGACCAAAATTAAAATTTCTCCAAATTTCTCCAAACTCGGATATATCATCTGGGGGTCCGAGGGGAGTCCAACGCAGAAGGTTTGGTTGAAATCGGGCCGGTGGTTTTGGAGAAAATGACCAAAAACCAAACAGGCGATTTTAAAAAGACGACAGGTACGCGCCTGTCGTTTTTTTTTGACCAAATTTTTTTTTTTTTTTGACCAAAAATTAAAATTTCTCCAAACTCGGATATATCATCTGGGGGTCCGAGGGGAGTCCAACGCAGAAGGTTTGGTTGAAATCGGGCCGGTGGTTTTGGAGAAAATGACCAAAAACCAAACAGGCGATTTTAAAAAGACGACAGGTACGCGCCTGTCGTTTTTTTTGACCAAATTTTTTTTTTTTTTTGACCAAAAATTAAAATTTCTCCAAACTCGGATATATCATCTGGGGGTCCGAGGGGAGTCCAACGCAGAAGGTTTGGTTGAAATCGGGCCGGTGGTTTTGGAGAAAATGACCAAAAACCAAACAGGCGATTTTAAAAAGACGACAGGTACGCGCCTGTCGTTTTTTTTGACCAAATTTTTTTTTTTTTTGACCAAAAATTAAAATTTCTCCAAACTCGGATATATCATCTGGGGGTCCGAGGGGAGTCCAACGCAGAAGGTTTGGTTGAAATCGGGCCGGTGGTTTTGGAGAAAATGACCAAAAACCAAACAGGCGATTTTAAAAAGACGACAGGTACGCGCCTGTCGTTTTTTTTTGACCAAATTTTTTTTTTTTTTTGACCAAAAATTAAAATTTCTCCAAACTCGGATATATCATCTGGGGGTCCGAGGGGAGTCCAACGCAGAAGGTTTGGTTGAAATCGGGCCGGTGGTTTTGGAGAAAATGACCAAAAACCAAACAGGCGATTTTAAAAAGACGACAGGTACGCGCCTGTCGTTTTTTTTTGACCAAATTTTTTTTTTTTTTTGACCAAAAATTAAAATTTCTCCAAACTCGGATATATCATCTGGGGGTCCGAGGGGAGTCCAACGCAGAAGGTTTGGTTGAAATCGGGCCGGTGGTTTTGGAGAAAATGACCAAAAACCAAACAGGCGATTTTAAAAAGACGACAGGTACGCGCCTGTCGTTTTTTTTGACCAATTTTTTTTTTTTTTTTGACCAAAAATTATTTCTCCAAATTTCTCCAAACTCGGATATATCATCTGGGGGTCCGAGGGGAGTCCAACGCAGAAGGTTTGGTTGAAATCGGGCCGGTGGTTTTGGAGAAAATGACCAAAAACCAAACAGGCGATTTTAAAAAGACGACAGGTACGCGCCTGTTTTTTTTTGACCAATTTTTTTTTTTTTTTTGACCAAAAATTAAAATTTCTCCAAACTCGGATATATCATCTGGGGGTCCGAGGGGAGTCCAACGCAGAAGGTTTGGTTGTCGTCTTTTTTTGACCAATTTTTTTTTTTTTTTTTTTGACCAAAAATTAAAATTTCTCCAAATTTCTCCAAACTCGGATATATCATCTGGGGGTCCGAGGGGAGTCCAACGCAGAAGGTTTGGTTGAAATCGGGCCGGTGGTTTTGGAGAAAATGACCAAAAACCAAACAGGCGATTTTAAAAAGACGACAGGTACGCGCCTGTCGTTTTTTTTGACCAAATTTTTTTTTTTTTTTTGACCAAAAATTAAAATTTCTCCAAACTCGGATATATCATCTGGGGGTCCGAGGGGAGTCCAACGCAGAAGGTTTGGTTGAAATCGGGCCGGTGGTTTTGGAGAAAATGACCAAAAACCAAACAGGCGATTTTAAAAAGACGACAGGTACGCGCCTGTCGTTTTTTTTGACCAAATTTTTTTTTTTTTTTGACCAAAAATTAAAATTTCTCCAAACTCGGATATATCATCTGGGGGTCCGAGGGGAGTCCAACGCAGAAGGTTTGGTTGAAATCGGGCCGGTGGTTTTGGAGAAAATGACCAAAAACCAAACAGGCGATTTTAAAAAGACGACAGGTACGCGCCTGTCGTTTTTTTTGACCAATTTTTTTTTTTTTTTGACCAAAAATTAAAATTTCTCCAAACTCGGATATATCATCTGGGGGTCCGAGGGGAGTCCAACGCAGAAGGTTTGGTTGAAATCGGGCCGGTGGTTTTGGAGAAAATGACCAAAAACCAAACAGGCGATTTTAAACAGACGACAGGTACGCGCCTGTCGTTTTTTTTGACCAATTTTTTTTTTTTTTGACCAAAAATTAAAATTTCTCCAAACTCGGATATATCATCTGGGGGTCCGAGGGAGTCCAACGCAGAAGGTTTGGTTGAAATCGGGCCGGTGGTTTTGGAGAAAATGACCAAAAACCAAACAGGCGATTTTAAAAAGACGACAGGTACGCGCCTGTCGTCTTTTTTTGACCAAATTTCTCCAAACTCGGATATATCATCTGGGGGTCCGAGGGGAGTCCAACGCAGAAGGTTTGGTTGAAATCGGGCCGGTGGTTTTGGAGAAAATGACCAAAAACCAAACAGGCGATTTTAAAAAGACGACAGGTACGCGCCTGTCGTTTTTTTTGACCAAATTTTTTTTTTTTTGAAAAATTTAAAATTTCTCCAAACTCGAATATATCATCTGGGGGTCCGAGGGGAGTCCAACGCAGAAGGTTTGGTTGAAATCGGGCCGGTGGTTTTGGAGAAAATGACCAAAAACCAAACAGGCGATTTTAAAAAGACGACAGGTACGCGCCTGTCGTTTTTTTTGACCAAATTTTTTTTTTTTTTTGACCAAAAATTAAAATTTCTCCAAATTTCTCCAACCTGGATATATCATCTGGGGGTCCGAGGGGAGTCCAACGCAGAAGGTTTGGTTGAAATCGGGCCGGTGGTTTTGGAGAAAATGACCAAAAACCAAACAGGCGATTTTAAAAAGACGACAGGTACGCGCCTGTCGTTTTTTTTGACCAATTTTTTTTTTTTTTTTGACCAAAAATTAAAATTTCTCCAAACTCGGATATATCATCTGGGGGTCCGAGGGGAGTCCAACGCAGAAGGTTTGGTTGAAATCGGGCCGGTGGTTTTGGAGAAAATGACCAAAACCAAACAGGCGATTTTAAAAAGACGACAGGTACGCGCCTGTCGTTTTTTTTGACCAAATTTTTTTTTTTTTTTTTGACCAAAATTAAAATTTCTCCAAACTCGGATATATCATCTGGGGGTCCGAGGGGAGTCCAACGCAGAAGGTTTGGTTGAAATCGGGCCGGTGGTTTTGGAGAAAATGACCAAAAACCAAACAGGCGATTTTAAAAAGACGACAGGTACGCGCCTGTCGTTTTTTTTGACCAATTTTTTTTTTTTTTTGACCAAAAATTAAAATTTCTCCAAACTCGGATATATCATCTGGGGTCCGAGGGGAGTCCAACGCAGAAGGTTTGGTTGAAATCGGGCCGGTGGTTTTGGAGAAAATGACCAAAAACCAAACAGGCGATTTTAAAAAGACGACAGGTACGCGCCTGTCGTTTTTTTTTGACCAAATTTTTTTTTTTTTTGACCAAAAATTAAAATTTCTCCAAACTCGGATATATCATCTGGGGGTCCGAGGGGAGTCCAACGCAGAAGGTTTGGTTGAAATCGGGCCGGTGGTTTTGGAGAAAATGACCAAAAACCAAACAGGCGATTTTAAAAAGACGACAGGTACGCGCCTGTCGTTTTTTTTGACCAATTTTTTTTTTTTTTTTGACCAAAAATTAAAATTTCTCCAAACTCGGATATATCATCTGGGGGTCCGAGGGGAGTCCAACGCAGAAGGTTTGGTTGAAATCGGGCCGGTGGTTTTGGAGAAAATGACCAAAAACCAAACAGGCGATTTTAAAAAGACGACAGGTACGCGCCTGTCGTTTTTTTTGACCAAATTTTTTTTTTTTTTTTGACCAAAAATTAAAATTTCTCCAATTTCTCCAAACTCGGATATATCATCTGGGGGTCCGAGGGGAGTCCAACGCAGAAGGTTTGGTTGAAATCGGGCGGTGGTTTTGGAGAAAATGACCAAAAACCAAACAGGCGATTTTAAAAAGACGACAGGTACGCGCCTGTCGTTTTTTTTTGACCAATTTTTTTTTTTTTTTTGACCAAAAATTAAAATTTCTCCAAACTCGGATATATCATCTGGGGGTCCGAGGGGAGTCCAACGCAGAAGGTTTGGTTGAAATCGGGCCGGTGGTTTTGGATACGGGCCTGTCGTTTTTTTTTTGACCAAATTTTTTTTTTTTTTTTGCCAAAAATTAAAATTTCTCCAAATTTCTCCAAACTCGGATATATCATCTGGGGGTCCGAGGGGAGTCCAACGCAGAAGGTTTGGTTGAAATCGGGCCGGTGGTTTTGGAGAAAATGACCAAAAACCAAACAGGCGATTTTAAAAAGACGACAGGTACGCGCCTGTCGTTTTTTTTGACCAAATTTTTTTTTTTTTTGACCAAAAATTAAAATTTCTCCAAACTCGGATATATCATCTGGGGGTCCGAGGGGAGTCCAACGCAGAAGGTTTGGTTGAAATCGGGCCGGTGGTTTTGGAGAAAATGACCAAAAACCAAACAGGCGATTTTAAAAAGACGACAGGTACGCGCCTGTCGTTTTTTTTTGACCAAATTTTTTTTTTTTTTTGACCAAAAATTAAAATTTCTCCAAACTCGGATATATCATCTGGGGGTCCGAGGGGAGTCCAACGCAGAAGGTTTGGTTGAAATCGGGCCGGTGGTTTTGGAGAAAAAAAACCAAAACAGGCGATTTTAAAAAGACGACAGGTACGCGCCTGTCGTCTTTTTTTGACCAATTTTTTTTTTTTTTTTGACCAATAATTAAAATTTTTCCAAACTCGGATATATCATCTGGGGGTCCGAGGGGAGTCCAACGCAGAAGGTTTGGTTGAAATCGGGCCGGTGGTTTTGGAGAAAATGACCAAAAACCAAACAGGCGATTTTAAAAAGACGACAGGTACGCGCCTGTCGTTTTTTTTGACCAATTTTTTTTTTTTTTTTGACCAAAAATTAAAATTTCTCCAAACTCGGATATATCATCTGGGGGTCCGAGGGGAGTCCAACGCAGAAGGTTTGGTTGAAATCGGGCCGGTGGTTTTGGAGAAAATGACCAAAAACCAAACAGGCGATTTTAAAAAGACGACAGGTACGCGCCTGTCGTTCTTTCTCCAAATTTCTCCAAACTCGGATATATCATCTGGGGGTCCGAGGGGAGTCCAACGCAGAAGGTTTGGTTGAAATCGGGCCGGTGGTTTTGGAGAAAATGACCAAAAACCAAACAGGCGATTTTAAAAAGACGACAGGTACGCGCCTGTCGTTTTTTTTGACCAAATTTTTTTTTTTTTTTGACAAATTTAAAATTTCTCCAAACTCGGATATATCATCTGGGGGTCCGAGGGGAGTCCAACGCAGAAGGTTTGGTTGAAATCGGGCCGGTGGTTTTGGAGAAAATGACCAAAAACCAAACAGGCGATTTTAAAAAGACGACAGGTACGCGCCTGTCGTTTTTTTTTGACCAAATTTTTTTTTTTTTTTTTGACCAAAAATTAAAATTTCTCCAAATTTCTCCAAACTCGGATATATCATCTGGGGGTCCGAGGGGAGTCCAACGCAGAAGGTTTGGTTGAAATCGGGCCGGTGGTTTTGGAGAAAATGACCAAAAACCAAACAGGCGATTTTAAAAAGACGACAGGTACGCGCCTGTCGTTTTTTTTTGACCAATTTTTTTTTTTTTTTTTACCAAAAATTAAAATTTCTCCAAACTCGGATATATCATCTGGGGGTCCGAGGGGAGTCCAACGCAGAAGGTTTGGTTGAAATCGGGCCGGTGGTTTTGGAGAAAATGACCAAAAACCAAACAGGCGATTTTAAAAAGACGACAGGTACGCGCCTGTCGTTTTTTTTTGACCAAATTTTTTTTTTTTTTGACGAAAATTTAAAATTTCTCCATTACTCGAATATATCATCTGGGGTCCGAGGGGAGTCCAACGCAGAAGGTTTGGTTGAAATCGGGCCGGTGGTTTTGGAGAAAATGACCAAAAACCAAACAGGCGATTTTAAAAAGACGACAGGTACGCGCCTGTCGTTTTTTTTTGACCAAATTTTTTTTTTTTTTTGACCAAAAATTAAAATTTCTCCAAACTCGGATATATCATCTGGGGGTCCGAGGGGAGTCCAACGCAGAAGGTTTGGTTGAAATCGGGCCGGTGGTTTTGGAGAAAATGACCAAAAACCAAACAGGCGATTTAAAAAGACGACAGGTACGCGCCTGTCGTTTTTTTTGACCAATTTTTTTTTTTTTTTTTGACCAAAATTAAAATTTCTCCAAACTCGGATATATCATCTGGGGGTCCGAGGGGAGTCCAACGCAGAAGGTTTGGTTGAAATCGGGCCGGTGGTTTTGGAGAAAATGACCAAAAACCAAACAGGCGATTTTAAAAAGACGACAGGTACGCGCCTGTCGTTTTTTTTTGACCAAATTTTTTTTTTTTTTTTGACCAAAAATTAAAATTTCTCCAAATTTCTCCAAACTCGGATATATCATCTGGGGGTCCGAGGGGAGTCCAACGCAGAAGGTTTGGTTGAAATCGGGCCGGTGGTTTTGGAGAAAATGACCAAAAACCAAACAGGCGATTTTAAAAAGACGACAGGTACGCGCCTGTCGTTTTTTTTTGACCAAATCTTTTTTTTTTTTGACGAAAATCTAAAATTTCTCCAAACTCGAATATATCATCTGGGGGTCCGAGGGGAGTCCAACGCAGAAGGTTTGGTTGAAATCGGGCCGGTGGTTTTGGAGAAAATGACCAAAAACCAAACAGGCGATTTTAAAAAGACGACAGGTACGCGCCTGTCGTTTTTTTTTGACCAAATTTTTTTTTTTTTTTGACCAAAAATTAAAATTTCTCCAATTTCTCCAAACTCGGATATATCATCTGGGGGTCCGAGGGGAGTCCAACGCAGAAGGTTTGGTTGAAATCGGGCCGGTGGTTTTGGAGAAAATGACCAAAAACCAAACAGGCGATTTTAAAAAGACGACAGGTACGCGCCTGTCGTTTTTTTTGACCAATTTTTTTTTTTTTTTTGACCAAAAATTAAAATTTCTCCAAATTCTCCAAACTCGGATATATCATCTGGGGTCCGAGGGGAGTCCAACGCAGAAGGTTTGGTTGAAATCGGGCCGGTGGTTTTGGAGAAAATGACCAAAAACCAAACAGGCGATTTTAAAAAGACGACAGGTACGCGCCTGTCGTTTTTTTTTGACCAAATTTTTTTTTTTTTTGACCAAAATTAAAATTTCTCCAAACTCGGATATATCATCTGGGGGTCCGAGGGGAGTCCAACGCAGAAGGTTTGGTTGAAATCGGGCCGGTGGTTTTGGAGAAAATGACCAAAAACCAAACAGGCGATTTTAAAAAGACGACAGGTACGCGCCTGTCGTTTTTTTTTGACCAAATTTTTTTTTTTTTTTGACCAAAATTAAATTTCTCAAATTTCTCCAAACTCGGATATATCATCTGGGGGTCCGAGGGGAGTCCAACGCAGAAGGTTTGGTTGAAATCGGGCCGGTGGTTTTGGAGAAAATGACCAAAAACCAAACAGGCGATTTTAAAAAGACGACAGGTACGCGCCTGTCGTTTTTTTTTGACCAAATTTTTTTTTTTTTGACGAAAATTAAAAATTTCTCCAAACTCGATATATCATCTGGGGGTCCGAGGGGAGTCCAACGCAGAAGGTTTGGTTGAAATCGGGGCCGGTGGTTTTGGAGAAAATGACCAAAAACCAAACAGGCGATTTTAAAAAGACGACAGGTACGCGCCTGTCGTTTTTTTTGACCAATTTTTTTTTTTTTTTGACCAAAAATTAAAATTTCTCCAAATTTCTCCAAACTCGGATATATCATCTGGGGGTCCGAGGGGAGTCCAACGCAGAAGGTTTGGTTGAAATCGGGCCGGTGGTTTTGGAGAAAATGACCAAAAACCAAACAGGCGATTTTAAAAAGACGACAGGTACGCGCCTGTCGTTTTTTTTTGACCAAATTTTTTTTTTTTTTGACGAAAATTAAAATTTCTCCAAACTCGGATATATCATCTGGGGGTCCGAGGGGAGTCCAACGCAGAAGGTTTGGTTGAAATCGGGCCGGTGGTTTTGGAGAAAATGACCAAAAACCAAACAGGCGATTTTAAAAAGACGACTGGTACGCGCCTGTCGTTTTTTTTTGACCAATTTTTTTTTTTTTTTTGACCAAAAATTAAAATTTCTCCAAATTTCTCCAAACTCGGATATATCATCTGGGGGTCCGAGGGGAGTCCAACGCAGAAGGTTTGGTTGAAATCGGGCCGGTGGTTTTGGAGAAAATGACCAAAAACCAAACAGGCGATTTTAAAAAGACGACAGGTACGCGCCTGTCGTTTTTTTTTGACCAATTTTTTTTTTTTTTTTGACCAAAAATTAAAATTTCTCCAAACTCGGATATATCATCTGGGGGTCCGAGGGGAGTCCAACGCAGAAGGTTTGGTTGAAATCGGGCCGGTGGTTTTGGAGAAAATGACCAAAAACCAAACAGGCGATTTTAAAAAGACGACAGGTACGCGCCTGTCGTTTTTTTTTTGACCAAATTTTTTTTTTTTTTGACGAAAATTAAAAATTTCTCCAAACTCGAATACATCATCTGGGGGTCCGAGGGGAGTCCAACGCAGAAGGTTTGGTTGAAATCGGGCCGGTGGTTTTGGAGAAAATGACCAAAAACCAAACAGGCGATTTTAAAAAGACGACAGGTACGCGCCTGTCGTTTTTTTTGACCAATTTTTTTTTTTTTTTTTTGACCAAAAATTGAAATTTCTCCAAACTCGGATATATCATCTGGGGGTCCGAGGGGAGTCCAACGCAGAAGGTTTGGTTGAAATCGGGCCGGTGGTTTTGGAGAAAATGACCAAAAACCAAACAGGCGATTTTAAAAAGACGACAGGTACGCGCCTGTCGTTTTTTTTTGACCAAATCTTTTTTTTTTTTTGACGAAAATTAAAAATTTCTCCAAACTCGAATACATCATCTGGGGGTCCGAGGGGAGTCCAACGCAGAAGGTTTGGTTGAAATCGGGCCGGTGGTTTTGGAGAAAATGACCAAAAACCAAACAGGCGATTTTAAAAAGACGACAGGTACGCGCCTGTCGTTTTTTTTTGACCAATTTTTTTTTTTTTTTGACCAAAAATTAAAATTTCTCCAAATTTCTCCAAACTCGGATATATCATCTGGGGTCCGAGGGGAGTCCAACGCAGAAGGTTTGGTTGAAATCGGGCCGGTGGTTTTGGAGAAAATGACCAAAAACCAAACAGGCGATTTTAAAAAGACGACAGGTACGCGCCTGTCGTTTTTTTTGACCAAATTTCTTTTTTTTTTTGACGAAAATTTAAAATTTCTCCAAACTCGAATATATCATCTGGGGGTCCGAGGGAGTCCAACGCAGAAGGTTTGGTTGAAATCGGGCCGGTGGTTTTGGAGAAAATGACCAAAAACCAAACAGGCGATTTTAAAAAGACGACAGGTACGCGCCTGTCGTTTTTTTTTGACCAATTTTTTTTTTTTTTTTGACCAAAAATTAAAATTTCTCCAAATTTCTCCAAACTCGGATATATCATCTGGGGGTCCGAGGGGAGTCCAACGCAGAAGGTTTGGTTGAAATCGGGCCGGTGGTTTTGGAGAAAATGACCAAAAACCAAACAGGCGATTTTAAAAAGACGACAGGTACGCGCCTGTCGTTTTTTTTGACCAAATTTTTTTTTTTTTTGACAAAATTTAAATTTCTCCAAACTCGGATATATCATCTGGGGGTCCGAGGGGAGTCCAACGCAGAAGGTTTGGTTGAAATCGGGCCGGTGGTTTTGGAGAAAATGACCAAAAACCAAACAGGCGATTTTAAAAAGACGACAGGTACGCGCCTGTCGTTTTTTTTTGACCAAATTTTTTTTTTTTTTTGACCAAAATTAAAATTTCTCCAAACTCGGATATATCATCTGGGGGTCCGAGGGGAGTCCAACGCAGAAGGTTTGGTTGAAATCGGGCCGGTGGTTTTGGAGAAAATGACCAAAAACCAAACAGGCGATTTTAAAAAGACGACAGGTACGCGCCTGTCGTTTTTTTTTGATCAATTTTTTTTTTTTTTTTGACCAAAATTTAAAATTTCTCCAAACTCGGATATATCATCTGGGGGTCCGAGGGGAGTCCAACGCAGAAGGTTTGGTTGAAATCGGGCCGGTGGTTTTGGAGAAAATGACCAAAAACCAAACAGGCGATTTTAAAAAGACGACAGGTACGCGCCTGTCGTTTTTTTTTGACCAATTTTTTTTTTTTTTTTGACCAAAAATTAAAATTTCTCCAAACTCGGATATATCATCTGGGGGTCCGAGGGGAGTCCAACGCAGAAGGTTTGGTTGAAATCGGGCCGGTGGTTTTGGAGAAAATGACCAAAAACCAAACAGGCGATTTTAAAAAGACGACAGGTACGCGCCTGTCGTTTTTTTTGACCAAATTTTTTTTTTTTTTTGACCAAAATTAAAAATTTCTCCAAACTCGGATATAATCATCTGGGGGTCCGAGGGGAGTCCAACGCAGAAGGTTTGTTGAAATCGGGCCGGTGGTTTTGGAGAAAATGACCAAAAACCAAACAGGCGATTTTAAAAAGACGACAGGTACGCGCCTGTCGTTTTTTTTTGACCAAATTTTTTTTTTTTTTGGACCAAAATTTAAAATTCTCCAAATTATCTCCAAACTCGGATATATCATCTGGGGGTCCGAGGGAGTCCAACGCAGAAGGTTTGGTTGAAATCGGGCCGGTGGTTTTGGAGAAAATGACCAAAAACCAAACAGGCGATTTTAAAAAGACGACAGGTACGCGCCTGTCGTTTTTTTTTGACCAAAATTTTTTTTTTTTTTTTGACCAAAAATTAAAATTTCTCCAAATTTCTCCAAACTCGGATATATCATCTGGGGGTCCGAGGGGAGTCCAACGCAGAAGGTTTGGTTGAAATCGGGCCGGTGGTTTTGGAGAAAATGACCAAAAACCAAACAGGCGATTTTAAAAAGACGACAGGCACGCGCCTGTCGTTTTTTTTGACCAATTTTTTTTTTTTTTTTTGACCAAAAATTAAAATTTCTCCAAATTTCTCCAAACTCGGATATATCATCTGGGGGTCCGAGGGGAGTCCAACGCAGAAGGTTTGGTTGAAATCGGGCCGGTGGTTTGGAGAAAATGACCAAAAACCAAACAGGCGATTTTAAAAAGACGACAGGTACGCGCCTGTCGTTTTTTTTTTTGACCAATTTTTTTTTTTTTTTTTGACCAAAAATTGAAATTTCTCCAAACTCGGATATATCATCTGGGGGTCCGAGGGGAGTCCAACGCAGAAGGTTTGGTTGAAATCGGGCCGGTGGTTTTGGAGAAAATGACCAAAAACCAAACAGGCGAATTTTAAAAAGACGACAGGTACGCGCCTGCCGTTTTTTTTTTGACCAAATCTTTTTTTTTTTTGACGAAAATTAAAAATTTCTCCAAACTCGAATACATCATCTGGGGGTCCGAGGGGAGTCCAACGCAGAAGGTTTGGTTGAAATCGGGCCGGTGGTTTTGGAGAAAATGACCAAAAACCAAACAGGCGATTTTAAAAGACGACAGGTACGCGCCTGTCGGTTTTTATTGACCAATTTTTTTTTTTTTTTTGACCAAAAATTAAAATTTCTCCAAATTTCTCCAAACTCGGATATATCATCTGGGGGTCCGAGGGGAGTCCAACGCAGAAGGTTTGGTTGAAATCGGGCCGGTGGTTTTGGAGAAAATGACCAAAAACCAAACAGGCGATTTTAAAAAGACGACAGGTACGCGCCTGTCGTTTTTTTTGGACCAAATCTTTTTTTTTTTTGACGAAAATTTAAAATTTCTCCAAACTCGAATACATCACCTGGGGGTCCGAGGGGAGTCCAACGCAGAAGGTTTGGTTGAAATCGGGCCGGTGGTTTTGGAGAAAATGACCAAAAACCAAACAGGCGATTTTAAAAAGACGACAGGTACGCGCCTGTCGTTTTTTTTTGACCAAATTTTTTTTTTTTTTTTGACCAAAAATTAAAATTTCTCCAAATTTCTCCAAACTCGGATATATCATCTGGGGGTCCGAGGGGAGTCCAACGCAGAAGGTTTGGTTGAAATCGGGCCGGTGGTTTTGGAGAAAATGACCAAAAACCAAACAGGCGATTTTAAAAAGACGACAGGTACGCGTCTGTCGGTTTTTTTTGACCAATTTTTTTTTTTTTTTTTGACCAAAAATTAAAATTTCTCCAAATTTCTCCAAACTCGGATATATCATCTGGGGGTCCGAGGGGAGTCCAACGCAGAAGGTTTGGTTGAAATCGGGCCGGTGGTTTTGGAGAAAATGACCAAAAACCAAACAGGCGATTTTAAAAAGACGACAGGTACGCGCCTGTCGTTTTTTTTTGACCAAATTTTTTTTTTTTTTTGACCAAAAATTAAAATTTCTCCAAATTTCTCCAAACTCGGATATATCATCTGGGGGTCCGAGGGGAGTCCAACGCAGAAGGTTTAGTTGAAATCGGGCCGGTGGTTTTGGAGAAAATGACCAAAAACGAAACAGGCGATTTTAAAAAGACGACAGGTACGCGCCTGTCGTTCTTTTTTTTGACCAATTTTTTTTTTTTTTTTTTGACCAAAAATTAAAATTTCTCCAAAATTCTCCAAACTCGGATATATCATCTGGGGGTCCGAGGGGAGTCCAACGCAGAAGGTTTGGTTGAAATCGGGCCGGTGGTTTTGGAGAAAATGACCAAAAACCAAACAGGCGATTTTAAAAAGACGACAGGTACGCGCCTGTCGTTTTTTTTTGACCAATTTTTTTTTTTTTTTTTTACCAAAATTTAAAATTTCTCCAAATTTCTCCAAACTCGGATATATCATCTGGGGGTCCGAGGGGAGTCCAACGCAGAAGGTTTGGTTGAAATCGGGCCGGTGGCTTTGGAGAAAATGACCAAAAACCAAACAGGCGATTTTAAAAAGACGACAGGTACGCGCCTGTCGGTTTTTTTTGACCAATTTTTTTTTTTTTTTTTGACCAAAAATTAAAATTTCTCCAAATTTCTCCAAACTCGGATATATCATCTGGGGTCCGAGGGGAGTCCAACGCAGAAGGTTTGGTTGAAATCGGGCCGGTGGTTTTGGAGAAAATGACCAAAAACCAAACAGGCGATTTTAAAAAGACGACAGGTACGCGCCTGTCGTTTTTTTTTGACCAAATCTTTTTTTTTTTTGACGAAAATTTAAAATTTCTCCAAACTCGAATACATCATCTGGGGGTCCGAGTGGAGTCCAACGCAGAAGGTTTGGTTGAAATCGTGCCGGTGGTTTTGGAGAAAATGACCAAAAACCAAACAGGCGATTTTAAAAAGACGACAGGTACGCGCCTGTCGTTTTTTTTTGACCAAATTTTTTTTTTTTTTTTGACCAAAAATTAAAATTTCTCCAAATTTCTCCAAACTCGGATATATCATCTGGGGGTCCGAGGGGAGTCCAACGCAGAAGGTTTGGTTGAAATCGGGCCGGTGGTTTTGGAGAAAATGACCAAAAACCAAACAGGCGATTTTAAAAAGACGACAGGTACGCGCCTGTCGTTTTTTGTTGACCAAATCTTTTTTTTTTTTGACGAAAATTTAAAATTTCTCCAAACTCGAATACATCATCTGGGGGTCCGAGGGGAGTCCAACGCAGAAGGTTTGGTTGAAATCGGGCCGGTGGTTTTGGAGAAAATGACCAAAAACCAAACAGGCGATTTTAAAAAGACGACAGGTACGCGCCTGTCGTTTTTTTTTGACCAAATTTTTTTTTTTTTTTTGACCAAAAATTTAAATTTCTCCAAATTTCTCCAAACTCGGATATATCATCTGGGGGTCCGAGGGGAGTCCAACGCAGAAGGTTTGGTTGAAATCGGGCCGGTGGTTTTGGAGAAAATGACCAAAAACCAAACAGGCGATTTTAAAAAGACGACAGGTATGCGCCTGTCGTTTTTTTTTGACCAAATTTTTTTTTTTTTTTGACCAAAAATTAAAATTTCTCCAAATTTCTCCAAACTCGGATATATCATCTGGGGGTCCGAGGGGAGTCCAACACAGAAGGTTTGGTTGAAATCGGGCCGGTGGTTTTGGAGAAAATGACCAAAAACCAAACAGGCGATTTTAAAAAGACGACAGGTACGCGCCTGTCGTTTTTTTTTGACCAATTTTTTTTTTTTTTTGACCAAAAATTAAAATTTCTCCAAACTCGGATATATCATCTGGGGGTCCGAGGGGAGTCCAACGCAGAAGGTTTGGTTGAAATCGAGCCGGTGGTTTTGGAGAAAATGACCAAAAACCAAACAGGCGATTTTAAAAAGACGACAGGTACGCGCCTGTCGTTTTTTTTTTGACCAAATCTTTTTTTTTTTTGACGAAAATTAAAAATTTCTCCAAACTCGAATACATCATCTGGGGGTCCGAGGGGAGTCCAACGCAGAAGGTTTGGTTGAAATCGGGCCGGTGGTTTTGGAGAAAATGACCAAAAACCAAACAGGCGATTTTAAAAAGACGACAGGTACGCGCCTGTCGGTTTTTTTTGACCAATTTTTTTTTTTTTTTTGACCAAAAATTAAAATTTCTCCAAATTTCTCCAAACTCGGATATATCATCTGGGGGTCCGAGGGGAGTCCAACGCAGAAGGTTTGGTTGAAATCGGGCCGGTGGTTTTGGAGAAAATGACCAAAAACCAAACAGGCGATTTTAAAAAGACGACAGGTACGCGCCTGTCGGTTTTTTTTGACCAAATTTTTTTTTTTTTTTGACCAAAAATTAAAATTTCTCCAAATTTCTCCAAACTCGGATATATCATCTGGGGGTCCGAGGGGAGTCCAACGCAGAAGGTTTGGTTGAAATCGGGCCGGTGGTTTTGGAGAAAATGACCAAAAACCAAACAGGCGATTTTAAAAAGACGACAGGTACGCGCCTGTCGTTTTTTTTTGACCAAATCTTTTTTTTTTTTGACGAAAATTTAAAATTTCTCCAAACTCGAATACATCATCTGGGGGTCCGAGGGGAGTCCAACGCAGAAGGTTTGGTTGAAATCGGGCCGGTGGTTTTGGAGAAAATGACCAAAAACCAAACAGGCGATTTTAAAAAGACGACAGGTACGCGCCTGTCGTTTTTTTTTGACCAAATTTTTTTTTTTTTTTTGACCAAAAATTTAAATTTCTCCAAATTTCTCCAAACTCGGATATATCATCTGGGGGTCCGAGGGGAGTCCAACGCAGAAGGTTTGGTTGAAATCGGGCCGGTGGTTTTGGAGAAAATGACCAAAAACCAAACAGGCGATTTTAAAAAGACGACAGGTACGCGCCTGTCGTTTTTTTTTGACCAATTTTTTTTTTTTTTTGACCAAAAATTAAAATTTCTCCAAACTCGGATATATCATCTGGGGGTCCGAGGGGAGTCCAACGCAGAAGGTTTGGTTGAAATCGAGCCGGTGGTTTTGGAGAAATTGACCAAAAACCAAACAGGCGATTTTAAAAAGACGACAGGTACGCGCCTGTCGTTTTTTTTTTGACCAAATCTTCTTTTTTTTTTGACGAAAATTAAAAATTTCTCCAAACTCGAATACATCATCTGGGGGTCCGAGGGGAGTCCAACGCAGAAGGTTTGGTTGAAATCGGGCCGGTGGTTTTGGAGAAAATGACCAAAAACCAAACAGGCGATTTTAAAAAGACGACAGGTACGCGCCTGTCGGTTTTTTTTGACCAATTTTTTTTTTTTTTTTGACCAAAAATTAAAATTTCTCCAAATTTCTCCAAACTCGGATATATCATCTGGGGGTCCGAGGGGAGTCCAACGCAGAAGGTTTGGTTGAAATCGGGCCGGTGGTTTTGGAGAAAATGACCAAAAACCAAACAGGCGATTTTAAAAAGACGACAGGTACGCGCCTGTCGGTTTTTTTTGACCAATTTTTTTTTTTTTTTTGACCAAAAATTAAAATTTCTCCAAATTTCTCCAAACTCGGATATATCATCTGGGGGTCCGAGGGGAGTCCAACGCAGAAGGTTTGGTTGAAATCGGGCCGGTGGTTTTGGAGAAAATGACCAAAAACCAAACAGGCGATTTTAAAAAGACGACAGGTACGCGCCTGTCGTTTTTTTTTGACCAAATCTTTTTTTTTTTTGACGAAAATTTAAAATTTCTCCAAACTCGAATACATCATCTGGGGGTCCGAGGGGAGTCCAACGCAGAAGGTTTGGTTGAAATCGGGCCGGTGGTTTTGGAGAAAATGACCAAAAACCAAACAGGCGATTTTAAAAAGACGACAGGTACGCGCCTGTCGTTTTTTTTTGACCAAATTTTTTTTTTTTTTTTTGACCAAAAATTTAAATTTCTCCAAATTTCTCCAAACTCGGATATATCATCTGGGGGTCCGAGGGGAGTCCAACGCAGAAGGTTTGGTTGAAATCGGGCCGGTGGTTTTGGAGAAAATGACCAAAAACCAAACAGGCGATTTTAAAAAGACGACAGGTACGCGCCTGTCGTTTTTTTTTTACCAAATTTTTTTTTTTTTTTTGACCAAAAATTAAAATTTCTCCAAATTTCTCCAAACTCGGATATATCATCTGGGGGTCCGAGGGGAGTCCAACACAGAAGGTTTGGTTGAAATCGGGCCGGTGGTTTTGGAGAAAATGACCAAAAACCAAACAGGCGATTTTAAAAAGACGACAGGTACGCGCCTGTCGGTTTTTTTTGACCAATTTTTTTTTTTTTTTTGACCAAAAATTAAAATTTCTCCAAATTTCTCAAAACTCGGATATATCATCTGGGGGTCCGAGGGGAGTCCAACGCAGAAGGTTTGGTTGAAATCGGGCCGGTGGTTTTGGAGAAAATGACCAAAAACCAAACAGGCGATTTTAAAAAGACGACAGGTACGCGCCTGTCGTTTTTTTTTGACCAAATCTTTTTTTTTTTTGACGAAAATTTAAAATTTCTCCAAACTCGAATACATCATCTGGGGGTCCGAGGGGAGTCCAACGCAGAAGGTTTGGTTGAAATCGGGCCGGTGGTTTTGGAGAAAATGACCAAAAACCAAACAGGCGATTTTAAAAAGACGACAGGTACGCGCCTGTCGTTTTTTTTTTACCAATTTTTTTTTTTTTTTTTGACCAAAAATTAAAATTTCTCCAAACTCGGATATATCATCTGGGGGTCCGAGGGGAGTCCAACGCAGAAGGTTTGGTTGAAATCGGGCCGGTGGTTTTGGAGAAAATGACCAAAAACCAAACATGCGATTTTAAAAAGACGACAGGTACGCGCCTGTCGTTTTTTTTTGACCAAATTTTTTTTTTTTTTGACCAAAAATTAAAATTTCTCCAAACTCGGATATATCATCTGGGGGTCCGAGGGGAGTCCAACGCAGAAGGTTTGGTTGAAATCGGGCCGGTGGTTTTGGAGAAAATGACCAAAAACCAATCATGCGATTTTAAAAAGACGACAGGTACGCGCCTGTCGTTTTTTTTTGACCAAATTTTTTTTTTTTTTGACCAAAAATTAAAATTTCTCCAGACTCGGATATATCATCTGGGGGTCCGAGGGGAGTCCAACGCAGAAGGTTTGGTTGAAATCGGGCCGGTGGTTTTGGAGAAAATGACCAAAAACCAAACAGGCGATTTTAAAAAGACGACAGGTACGCGCCTGTCGTTTTTTTTTGACCAAATTTTTTTTTTTTTTTGACCAAAAATTAAAATTTCTCCAAATTTCTCCAAACTCGGATATATCATCTGGGGGTCCGAGGGGAGTCCAACGCAGAAGGTTTGGTTGAAATCGGGCCGGTGGTTTTGGAGAAAATGACCAAAAACCAAACAGGCGATTTTAAAAAGACGACAGGTACGCGCCTGTCGTTTTTTTTTGACCAAATTTTTTTTTTTTTTTGACCAAAAATTAAAATTTCTCCAAATTTCTCCAAACTCGGATATATCATCTGGGGGTCCGAGGGGAGTCCAACGCAGAAGGTTTGGTTGAAATCGGGCCGGTGGTTTTGGAGAAAATGACCAAAAACCAAACAGGCGATTTTAAAAAGACGACAGGTACGCGCCTGTCGTTTTTTTTTGACCAAATTTTTTTTTTTTTGACCAAAAATTAAAATTTCTCCAAACTCGGATATATCATCTGGGGGTCCGAGGGGAGTCCAACGCAGAAGGTTTGGTTGAAATCGGGGCGGTGGTTTTGGAGAAAATGACCAAAAACCAAACAGGCGATTTTAAAAAGACGACAGGTACGCGCCTGTCGTTTTTTTTTGACCAATTTTTTTTTTTTTTTTTGACCAAAAATTAAAATTTCTCCAAACTCGGATATATCATCTGGGGGTCCGAGGGGAGTCCAACGCAGAAGGTTTGGTTGAAATCGGGCCGGTGGTTTTGGAGAAAATGACCAAAAACCAAACAGGCGATTTTAAAAAGACGACAGGTACGCGCCTGTCGTTTTTTTTTTACCAAATTTTTTTTTTTTTTGACGAAAATTAAAAATTTCTCCAAACTCGAATACATCATCTGGGGGTCCGAGGGGAGTCCAACGCAGAAGGTTTGGTTGAAATCGGGCCGGTGGTTTTGGAGAAAATGACCAAAAACCAAACAGGCGATTTTAAAAAGACGACAGGTACGCGCCTGTCGTTTTTTTTTTACCAATTTTTTTTTTTTTTTTTGACCAAAAATTAAAATTTCTCCAAACTCGGATATATCATCTGGGCCCAGTATTTCAAACGTGATCTGACAGGATTATCCTGGTCGGATTGGATTAAATCTAGATCTGATCTGAAAACTGGGTATTTCAACACAGATCAGGAGAATCCTGATCCTGAAGATCAGGGTTTCAGCTCTGGTAATCCAATCCTCCCTTGAATCCAGATAAAAGGCTGATTTGGGTATTTCAAAAGTTAAGTCAGATATCAGGATCAACTTGATACCAAAATTTCAGGATCATTCTGATCCCACCTCAGAGGTGGATTTGACTTGGATTGACAATGTCTCAGCTCCACTTTCCTTGATTTTGTTACTCAATATGTTAATTACACTTAATCTAAATTGTTAGTGTTTAAGTTTTAACAAATAATTGAAGTAATTGAAGAAATTTAAAACATGGCAAAAAAATATTGTTTGGCCATACATCCTGAAACTGCTGTATTTATTAATTTAAATCATATTCAAGCACTTTCCAAGGCATATTTTCATGCTTCTGATTTAATGAAGACAAATTTGACTTCAAAATAAACTTGAAAATGCATTTTTACAATGCTTGTGAAGTGAATGATATTTTAAAACATGCAGTAATGTATTTCAAAACGTGTTTGTATACAAACTGATTATTTTACTTCATCAAATCAAATGTTATTGTGCGATAAATGAACATACGGTAATCATGTTTAGTGAGAGGCTTCTAGGCTACATAAGGAAGACAAATTAAGAGCAAAGTGTTTAATCGGGTCACTGACCAAGCTATAGGCTTATGCTATGAAAAATAATGCAATCACAATTTCAAGCAGTTTCAATGGCTTTATTTCAAGTACAGTTTCAAGCACTTTATTCAAAATCCAAGGATTTCCAAGACTCTTGTTGCACTGTTGTCCTTATTAGCAGTGGTATTGCTGAGTGGTCTATGGCTGTGAGTGGGCTCTGAAAGTAAAAAGAGATGGTGTATGAGTAGCTATATCTTTGTCATAGTCAGAAATAATCAGTAGTCACAGAAATGGTCAAAAACATGATATCACCAGCATTACTGACATGAATGAACTGTATTGTTCACGTGCTGTGTAAGTTAATGTTACGTTTCCTAATTACTGCAGCAGTCTGGTCTGCACACAGCACAGGTAGCCCGTTTAAAAAGAAAAAAAAAGTCCCCTGCATAACGTTAATAAACTCTGAACAGATTGGTGTAAGTGTAAAACAGTTAAGGTATGATGTACGTCAGATTAATTCCCTTGTAAATTAAACCAAAGTCCGCAAAATTGATCAACACAGCAGCTACGTCGCTAGCCCGCTAGCTGCTTAACACACAAGTGAATGGAGCCGAGTTAGCTCCCGTTAGCACGGCCGTGGATCAATTAGGGATCGTTACGCTCTTGTTTCAAGTAGGTGACAAATCAAATAGTTGGCTTGCATGATGTGTTGGTTGGCGTTCGTATGGTCTAAAAACCGCTACACATTAGATGGCAGTAAACTTACACTTTGACGTGAAAGTCGCGCTCCCAGCTGCTCCTTTGGTGAAGTAGTCCGCCATGTTTCAGATCCGGAGGCGGAGACTTGAGATTTGGAAATCCGTATCCGGCCAGGTAGGGATCACAGTGATCCACCCTGCCAGTGTTTTGAAATACTCAGATAAAGTCAGCAGGATCACCGTGATCCATGACTGAGAAAAGGAGGATTTCATTATCCGGATTATTCTGATCCAGATTACAAGTTTTGAAATACTGGGCCCTGGGGGTCCGAGGGGAGTCCAACGCAGAAGGTTTGGTTGAAATCGGGCCGGTGGTTTTGGAGAAAATGACCAAAAACCAAACATGCGATTTTAAAAAGACGACAGGTACGCGCCTGTCGTTTTTTTTTGACCAAATTTTTTTTTTTTTGACCAAAAATTAAAATTTCTCCAAACTCGGATATATCATCTGGGGGTCCGAGGGGAGTCCAACGCAGAAGGTTTGGTTGAAATCGGGCCGGTGGTTTTGGAGAAAATGACCAAAAACCAATCATGCGATTTTAAAAAGACGACAGGTACGCGCCTGTCGTTTTTTTTTGACCAAATTTTTTTTTTTTTTTGACCAAAAATTAAAATTTCTCCAAACTCGGATATATCATCTGGGGGTCCGAGGGGAGTCCAACGCAGAAGGTTTGGTTGAAATCGGGCCGGTGGTTTTGGAGAAAATGACCAAAAACCAAACAGGCGATTTTAAAAAGACGACAGGTACGCGCCTGTCGTTTTTTTTTGACCAAATTTTTTTTTTTTTTTGACCAAAAATTAAAATTTCTCCAAATTTCTCCAAACTCGGATATATCATCTGGGGGTCCGAGGGGAGTCCAACGCAGAAGGTTTGGTTGAAATCGGGCCGGTGGTTTTGGAGAAAATGACCAAAAACCAAACAGGCGATTTTAAAAAGACGACAGGTACGCGCCTGTCGTTTTTTTTTGACCAAATTTTTTTTTTTTTTTGACCAAAAATTAAAATTTCTCCAAATTTCTCCAAACTCGGATATATCATCTGGGGGTCCGAGGGGAGTCCAACGCAGAAGGTTTGGTTGAAATCGGGCCGGTGGTTTTGGAGAAAATGACCAAAAACCAAACAGGCGATTTTAAAAAGACGACAGGTACGCGCCTGTCGTTTTTTTTTGACCAAATTTTTTTTTTTTTTTTACCAAAATTTAAAATTTCTCCAAATTTCTCCAAACTCGGATATATCATCTGGGGGTCCGAGGGGAGTCCAACGCAGAAGGTTTGGTTGAAATCGGGCCGGTGGTTTTGGAGAAAATGACCAAAAACCAAACAGGCGATTTTAAAAAGACGACAGGTACGCGCCTGTCGTTTTTTTTTGACCAAATTTTTTTTTTTTTTTGACCAAAAATTAAAATTTCTCCAAATTTCTCCAAACTCGGATATATCATCTGGGGGTCCGAGGGGAGTCCAACGCAGAAGGTTTGGTTGAAATCGGGCCGGTGGTTTTGGAGAAAATGACCAAAAACCAAACAGGCGATTTTAAAAAGACGACAGGTACGCGCCTGTCGTTTTTTTTTGACCAAATTTTTTTTTTTTTTTTACCAAAATTTAAAATTTCTCCAAATTTCTCCAAACTCGGATATATCATCTGGGGGTCCGAGGGGAGTCCAACGCAGAAGGTTTGGTTGAAATCGGGCCGGTGGTTTTGGAGAAAATGACCAAAAACCAAACAGGCGATTTTAAAAAGACGACAGGTACGCGCCTGTCGTTTTTTTTTGACCAATTTTTTTTTTTTTGACGAAAATTAAAAATTTCTCCAAACTCGAATACATCATCTGGGGGTCCGAGGGGAGTCCAACGCAGAAGGTTTGGTTGAAATCGGGCCGGTGGTTTTGGAGAAAATGACCAAAAACCAAACAGGCGATTTTAAAAAGACGACAGGTACGCGCCTGTCGTTTTTTTTTGACCAAATTTTTTATTTTTTTTTGACCAAAAATTAAAATTTCTCCAAATTTCTCCAAACTCGGATATATCATCTGGGGGTCCGACGGGAGTCCAACGCAGAAGGTTTGGTTGAAATCGGGCCGGTGGTTTTGGAGAAAATGACCAAAAACCAAACAGGCGATTTTAAAAAGACGACAGGTACGCGCCTGTCGTTTTTTTTTGACCAAATTTTTTTTTTTTTTTGACCAAAAATTAAAATTTCTCCAAATTTCTCCAAACTCGGATATATCATCTGGGGGTCCGAGGGGAGTCCAACGCAGAAGGTTTGGTTGAAATCGGGCCGGTGGTTTTGGAGAAAATGACCAAAAACCAAACAGGCGATTTTAAAAAGACGACAGGTACGCGCCTGTCGTTTTTTTTTGACCAAATTTTTTTTTTTTTTTTTACCAAAATTTAAAATTTCTCCAAATTTCTCCAAACTCGGATATATCATCTGGGGGTCCGAGGGGAGTCCAACGCAGAAGGTTTGGTTGAAATCGGGCCGGTGGTTTTGGAGAAAATGACCAAAAACCAAACAGGCGATTTTAAAAAGACGACAGGTACGCGCCTGTCGTTTTTTTTTGACCAATTTTTTTTTTTTTTACGAAAATTAAAAATTTCTCCAAACTCGAATACATCATCTGGGGGTCCGAGGGGAGTCCAACGCAGAAGGTTTGGTTGAAATCGGGCCGGTGGTTTTGGAGAAAATGACCAAAAACCAAACAGGCGATTTTAAAAAGACGACAGGTACGCGCCTGTCGTTTTTTTTTGACCAAATTTTTTTTTTTTTTTTGACCAAAAATTAAAATTTCTCCAAATTTCTCCAAACTCGGATATATCATCTGGGGGTCCGACGGGAGTCCAACGCAGAAGGTTTGGTTGAAATCGGGCCGGTGGTTTTGGAGAAAATGACCAAAAACCAAACAGGCGATTTTAAAAAGACGACAGGTACGCGCCTGTCGTTTTTTTTTGACCAAATCTTTTTTTTTTTTGACGAAAATTTAAAATTTCTCCAAACTCGAATACATCATCTGGGGGTCCGAGGGGAGTCCAAGGCAGAAGGTTTGGTTGAAATCGGGCCGGTGGTTTTGGAGAAAATGACCAAAAACCAAACAGGCGATTTTAAAAAGACGACAGGTACGCGCCTGTCGGTTTTTTTTGACCAAATTTTTTTTTTTTTTTGACCAAAAATTAAAATTTCTCCAAACTCGGATATATCATCTGGGGGTCCGAGGGGAGTCCAACGCAGAAGGTTTGGTTGAAATCGGGCCGGTGGTTTTGGAGAAAATGACCAAAAACCAAACAGGCGATTTTAAAAAGACGACAGGTACGCGCCTGTCGTTTTTTTTTGACCAATTTTTTTTTTTTTTTTTTGACCAAAAATTAAAATTTCTCCAAACTCGGATATATCATCTGGGGGTCCGAGGGGAGTCCAACGCAGAAGGTTTGGTTGAAATCGGGCCGGTGGTTTTGGAGAAAATGACCAAAAACCAAACAGGCGATTTTAAAAAGACGACAGGTACGCGCCTGTCGTTTTTTTTTGACCAATTTTTTTTTTTTTTGACGAAAATTAAAAATTTCTCCAAACTCGAATACATCATCTGGGGGTCCGAGGGGAGTCCAACGCAGAAGGTTTGGTTGAAATCGGGCCGGTGGTTTTGGAGAAAATGACCAAAAACCAAACAGGCGATTTTAAAAAGACGACAGGTACGCGCCTGTCGTTTTTTTTTGACCAATTTTTTTTTTTTTTTTTGACCAAAAATTAAAATTTCTCCAAATTTCTCCAAACTCGGATATATCATCTGGGGGTCCGAGGGGAGTCCAACGCAGAAGGTTTGGTTGAAATCGGGCCGGTGGTTTTGGAGAAAATGACCAAAAACCAAACAGGCGATTTTAAAAAGACGACAGGTACGCGCCTGTCGTTTTTTTTTGACCAAATTTTTTTTTTTTTTTGACCAAAAATTAAAATTTCTCCAAACTCGGATATATCATCTGGGGGTCCGAGGGGAGTCCAACGCAGAAGGTTTGGCTGAAATCGGGGCGGTGGTTTTGGAGAAAATGACCAAAAACCAAACAGGCGATTTTAAAAAGACGACAGGTACGCGCCTGTCGTTTTTTTTTGACCAATTTTTTTTTTTTTTTTTGACCAAAAATTAAAATTTCTCCAAACTCGGATATATCATCTGGGGGTCCGAGGGGAGTCCAATGCAGAAGGTTTGGTTGAAATCGGGCCGGTGGTTTTGGAGAAAATGACCAAAAACCAAACAGGCGATTTTAAAAAGACGACAGGTACGCGCCTGTCGTTTTTTTTTTACCAAATTTTTTTTTTTTTGACGAAAATTAAAAATTTCTCCAAACTCGAATACATCATCTGGGGGTCCGAGGGGAGTCCAACGCAGAAGGTTTGGTTGAAATCGGGCCGGTGGTTTTGGAGAAAATGACCAAAAACCAAACAGGCGATTTTAAAAAGACGACAGGTACGCGCCTGTCGTTTTTTTTTTACCAATTTTTTTTTTTTTTTTTTACCAAAAATTAAAATTTCTCCAAACTCGGATATATCATCTGGGGGTCCGAGGGGAGTCCAACGCAGAAGGTTTGGTTGAAATCGGGCCGGTGGTTTTGGAGAAAATGACCAAAAACCAAACATGCGATTTTAAAAAGACGACAGGTACGCGCCTGTCGTTTTTTTTTGACCAAATTTTTTTTTTTTTTGACCAAAAATTAAAATTTCTCCAAACTCGGATATATCATCTGGGGGTCCGAGGGGAGTCCAACGCAGAAGGTTTGGTTGAAATCGGGCCGGTGGTTTTGGAGAAAATGACCAAAAACCAAACAGGCGATTTTAAAAAGACGACAGGTACGCGCCTGTCGGTTTTTTTTTGACCAATTTTTTTTTTTTTTTTTACCAAAAATTAAAATTTCTCCAAACTCGGATATATCATCTGGGGGTCCGAGGGGAGTCCAACGCAGAAGGTTTGGTTGAAATCGGGCCGGTGGTTTTGGAGAAAATGACCAAAAACCAAACAGGCGATTTTAAAAAGACGACAGGTACGCGCCTGTCGTTTTTTTTTGACCAATTTTTTTTTTTTTTTTTTGACCAAAAATTAAAATTTCTCCAAACTCGGATATATCATCTGGGGGTCCGAGGGGAGTCCAACGCAGAAGGTTTGGTTGAAATCGGGCCGGTGGTTTTGGAGAAAATGACCAAAAACCAAACAGGCGATTTTAAAAAGACGACAGGTACGCGCCTGTCGTTTTTTTTTGACCAATTTTTTTTTTTTTTGACGAAAATTAAAAATTTCTCCAAACTCGAATACATCATCTGGGGGTCCGAGGGGAGTCCAACGCAGAAGGTTTGGTTGAAATCGGGCCGGTGGTTTTGGAGAAAATGACCAAAAACCAAACAGGCGATTTTAAAAAGACGACAGGTACGCGCCTGTCGCTTTTTTTTTACCAATTTTTTTTTTTTTTTTGACCAAAAATTAAAATTTCTCCAAATTTCTCCAAACTCGGATATATCATCTGGGGGTCCGAGGGGAGTCCAACGCAGAAGGTTTGGTTGAAATCGGGCCGGTGGTTTTGGAGAAAATGACCAAAAACCAAACAGGCGATTTTAAAAAGACGACAGGTACGCGCCTGTCGTTTTTTTTTGACCAAATTTTTTTTTTTTTTGACCAAAAATTAAAATTTCTCCAAACTCGGATATATCATCTGGGGGTCCGAGGGGAGTCCAACGCAGAAGGTTTGGCTGAAATCGGGGCGGTGGTTTTGGAGAAAATGACCAAAAACCAAACAGGCGATTTTAAAAAGACGACAGGTACGCGCCTGTCGTTTTTTTTTGACCAATTTTTTTTTTTTTTTTTTGACCAAAAATTAAAATTTCTCCAAACTCGGATATATCATCTGGGGGTCCGAGGGGAGTCCAACGCAGAAGGTTTGGTTGAAATCGGGCCGGTGGTTTTGGAGAAAATGACCAAAAACCAAACAGGCGATTTTAAAAAGACGACAGGTACGCGCCTGTCGTTTTTTTTTTACCAAATTTTTTTTTTTTTGACGAAAATTAAAAATTTCTCCAAACTCGAATACATCATCTGGGGGTCCGAGGGGAGTCCAACGCAGAAGGTTTGGTTGAAATCGGGCCGGTGGTTTTGGAGAAAATGACCAAAAACCAAACAGGCGATTTTAAAAAGACGACAGGTACGCGCCTGTCGTTTTTTTTACCAATTTTTTTTTTTTTTTTTGACCAAAAATTAAAATTTCTCCAAACTCGGATATATCATCTGGGGGTCCGAGGGGAGTCCAACGCAGAAGGTTTGGTTGAAATCGGGCCGGTGGTTTTGGAGAAAATGACCAAAAACCAAACATGCGATTTTAAAAAGACGACAGGTACGCGCCTGTCGTTTTTTTTTGACCAAATTTTTTTTTTTTTTTGACCAAAAATTAAAATTTCTCCAAACTCGGATATATCATCTGGGGGTCCGAGGGGAGTCCAACGCAGAAGGTTTGGTTGAAATCGGGCCGGTGGTTTTGGAGAAAATGACCAAAAACCAATCATGCGATTTTAAAAAGACGACAGGTACGCGCCTGTCGTTTTTTTTTGACCAAATTTTTTTTTTTTTTGACCAAAAATTAAAATTTCTCCAAACTCGGATATATCATCTGGGGGTCCGAGGGGAGTCCAACGCAGAAGGTTTGGTTGAAATCGGGCCGGTGGTTTTGGAGAAAATGACCAAAAACCAAACAGGCGATTTTAAAAAGACGACAGGTACGCGCCTGTCGTTTTTTTTTGACCAAATTTTTTTTTTTTTTTGACCAAAAATTAAAATTTCTCCAAATTTCTCCAAACTCGGATATATCATCTGGGGGTCCGAGGGGAGTCCAACGCAGAAGGTTTGGTTGAAATCGGGCCGGTGGTTTTGGAGAAAATGACCAAAAACCAAACAGGCGATTTTAAAAAGACGACAGGTACGCGCCTGTCGTTTTTTTTTGACCAATTTTTTTTTTTTTGACGAAAATTAAAAATTTCTCCAAACTCGAATACATCATCTGGGGGTCCGAGGGGAGTCCAACGCAGAAGGTTTGGTTGAAATCGGGCCGGTGGTTTTGGAGAAAATGACCAAAAACCAAACAGGCGATTTTAAAAAGACGACAGGTACGCGCCTGTCGTTTTTTTTTGACCAAATTTTTTATTTTTTTTTGACCAAAAATTAAAATTTCTCCAAATTTCTCCAAACTCGGATATATCATCTGGGGGTCCGACGGGAGTCCAACGCAGAAGGTTTGGTTGAAATCGGGCCGGTGGTTTTGGAGAAAATGACCAAAAACCAAACAGGCGATTTTAAAAAGACGACAGGTACGCGCCTGTCGTTTTTTTTTGACCAAATTTTTTTTTTTTTTTGACCAAAAATTAAAATTTCTCCAAATTTCTCCAAACTCGGATATATCATCTGGGGGTCCGAGGGGAGTCCAACGCAGAAGGTTTGGTTGAAATCGGGCCGGTGGTTTTGGAGAAAATGACCAAAAACCAAACAGGCGATTTTAAAAAGACGACAGGTACGCGCCTGTCGTTTTTTTTGACCAAATTTTTTTTTTTTTTTTACCAAAATTTAAAATTTCTCCAAATTTCTCCAAACTCGGATATATCATCTGGGGGTCCGAGGGGAGTCCAACGCAGAAGGTTTGGTTGAAATCGGGCCGGTGGTTTTGGGAAAATGACCAAAAACCAAACAGGCGATTTTAAAAAGACGACAGGTACGCGCCTGTCGTTTTTTTTTGACCAATTTTTTTTTTTTTGACGAAAATTAAAAATTTCTCCAAACTCGAATACATCATCTGGGGGTCCGAGGGGAGTCCAACGCAGAAGGTTTGGTTGAAATCGGGCCGGTGGTTTTGGAGAAAATGACCAAAAACCAAACAGGCGATTTTAAAAAGACGACAGGTACGCGCCTGTCGTTTTTTTTTGACCAAATTTTTTATTTTTTTTTGACCAAAAATTAAAATTTCTCCAAATTTCTCCAAACTCGGATATATCATCTGGGGGTCCGAGGGGAGTCCAACGCAGAAGGTTTGGTTGAAATCGGGCCGGTGGTTTTGGAGAAAATGACCAAAAACCAAACAGGCGATTTTAAAAAGACGACAGGTACGCGCCTGTCGTTTTTTTTGACCAAATCTTTTTTTTTTTTGACGAAAATTTAAAATTTCTCCAAACTCGAATAATCATCTGGGGGTCCGAGGGGAGTCCAACGCAGAAGGTTTGGTTGAAATCGGGCCGGTGGTTTTGGAGAAAATGACCAAAAACCAAACAGGCGATTTTAAAAAGACGACAGGTACGCGCCTGTCGGTTTTTTTTGACCAAATTTTTTTTTTTTTTTGACCAAAAATTAAAATTTCTCCAAACTCGGATATATCATCTGGGGGTCCGAGGGGAGTCCAACGCAGAAGGTTTGGTTGAAATCGGGCCGGTGGTTTTGGAGAAAATGACCAAAAACCAAACAGGCGATTTTAAAAAGACGACAGGTACGCGCCTGTCGTTTTTTTTTGACCAATTTTTTTTTTTTTTTTTGACCAAAAATTAAAATTTCTCCAAACTCGGATATATCATCTGGGGGTCCGAGGGGAGTCCAACGCAGAAGGTTTGGTTGAAATCGGGCCGGTGGTTTTGGAGAAAATGACCAAAAACCAAACAGGCGATTTTAAAAAGACGACAGGTACGCGCCTGTCGTTTTTTTTTACCAATTTTTTTTTTTTTGACGAAAATTAAAAATTTCTCCAAACTCGAATACATCATCTGGGGGTCCGAGGGGAGTCCAACGCAGAAGGTTTGGTTGAAATCGGGCCGGTGGTTTTGGAGAAAATGACCAAAAACCAAACAGGCGATTTTAAAAAGACGACAGGTACGCGCCTGTCGTTTTTTTTTGACCAATTTTTTTTTTTTTTTTGACCAAAAATTAAAATTTCTCCAAATTTCTCCAAACTCGGATATATCATCTGGGGTCCGAGGGGAGTCCAACGCAGAAGGTTTGGTTGAAATCGGGCCGGTGGTTTTGGAGAAAATGACCAAAAACCAAACAGGCGATTTTAAAAAGACGACAGGTACGCGCCTGTCGTTTTTTTTTGACCAAATTTTTTTTTTTTTTGACCAAAAATTAAAATTTCTCCAAACTCGGATATATCATCTGGGGGTCCGAGGGAGTCCAACGCAGAAGGTTTGGTTGAAATCGGGGCGGTGGTTTTGGAGAAAATGACCAAAAACCAAACAGGCGATTTAAAAAGACGACAGGTACGCGCCTGTCGTTTTTTTTTGACCAATTTTTTTTTTTTTTTTTGACCAAAAATTAAAATTTCTCCAAACTCGGATATATCATCTGGGGGTCCGAGGGGAGTCCAACGCAGAAGGTTTGGTTGAAATCGGGCCGGTGGTTTTGGAGAAAATGACCAAAAACCAAACAGGCGATTTTAAAAAGACGACAGGTACGCGCCTGTCGTTTTTTTTTTACCAAATTTTTTTTTTTTGACCGAAAAATTAATTCAAATTTCTCCAAACTCGGATACATCATCTGGGGGTCCGAGGGGAGTCCAACGCAGAAGGTTTGGTTGAAATCGGGCCGGTGGTTTGGAGAAAATGACCAAAAACCAAACAGGCGATTTTAAAAAGACGACAGGTACGCGCCTGTCGTTTTTTTTTGACCAAATTTTTTTTTTTTTTTTGACCAAAAATTAAAATTTCTCCAAACTCGGATATATCATCTGGGGGTCCGAGGGAGTCCAACGCAGAAGGTTTGGTTGAAATCGGGCCGGTGGTTTTGGAGAAAATGACCAAAAACCAAACAGGCGATTTTAAAAAGACGACAGGTACGCGCCTGTCGTTTTTTTTTGACCAAATTTTTTTTTTTTTTTGACCAAAATTAAAATTCTCAAATTTCTCCAAACTCGGATATATCATCTGGGGGTCCGAGGGGAGTCCAACGCAGAAGGTTTGGTTGAAATCGGGCCGGTGGTTTTGGAGAAAATGACCAAAAACCAAACAGGCGATTTTAAAAAGACGACAGGTACGCGCCTGTCGTTTTTTTTTGACCAATTTTTTTTTTTTTTTTGACCAAAAATTTAAAATTTCTCCAAACTCGGATATATCATCTGGGGGTCCGAGGGGAGTCCAACGCAGAAGGTTTGGTTGAAATCGGGCCGGTGGTTTTGGAGAAAATGACCAAAAACCAAACAGGCGATTTTAAAAAGACGACAGGTACGCGCCTGTCGTTTTTTTTTGACCAATTTTTTTTTTTTTGACCAAAAATTAAAATTTCTCCAAACTCGGATATATCATCTGGGGGTCCGAGGGGAGTCCAACGCAGAAGGTTTGGTTGAAATCGGGCCGGTGGTTTTGGAGAAAATGACCAAAAACCAAACAGGCGATTTTAAAAAGACGACAGGTACGCGCCTGTCGTCTTTTTTTGACCAAATTTTTTTTTTTTTTTCACCAAAAATTAAAATTTCTCCAAATTTCTCCAAACTCGGATATATCATCTGGGGTCCGAGGGGAGTCCAACGCAGAAGGTTTGGTTGAAATCGGGCCGGTGGTTTTGGAGAAAATGACCAAAAACCAAACAGGCGATTTAAAAAGACGACAGGTACGCGCCTGTCGTTTTTTTTTGACCAATTTTTTTTTTTTTTGACCGAAAAATTAAAATTTCTCCAAACTCGGATACATCATCTGGGGGTCCGAGGGGAGTCCAACGCAGAAGGTTTGGTTGAAATCGGGCCGGTGGTTTTGGAGAAAATGACCAAAAACCAAACAGGCGATTTTAAAAGACGACAGGTACGCGCCTGTCGTTTTTTTTTGACCAATTTTTTTTTTTTTTGACCAAAAATTAAAATTTCTCCAAACTCGGATATATCATCTGGGGGTCCGAGGGGAGTCCAACGCAGAAGGTTTGGTTGAAATCGGGCCGGTGGTTTTGGAGAAAATGACCAAAAACCAAACAGGCGATTTTAAAAAGACGACAGGTACGCGCCTGTCGTTTTTTTTGACCAAATTTTTTTTTTTTTTTGACCAAAAATTAAAATTTCTCCAAATTTCTCCAAACTCGGATATACATCTGGGGGTCCGAGGGGAGTCCAACGCAGAAGGTTTGGTTGAAATCGGGCCGGTGGTTTTGGAGAAATGACCAAAAACCAAACAGGCGATTTTAAAAAGACGACAGGTACGCGCCTGTCGTTTTTTTTTTACCAATTTTTTTTTTTTTTGACGAAAATTAAAATTTCTCCAAACTCGGAATATATCATCTGGGGGTCCGAGGGGAGTCCAACGCAGAAGGTTTGGTTGAAATCGGGCCGGTGGTTTTGGAGAAAATGACCAAAAACCAAACAGGCGATTTTAAAAGACGACAGGTACGCGCCTGTCGTTCTTTTTTGACCAATTTTTTTTTTTTTTTTGACCAAAATAAATTTCAAAATTTCTCCAAACTCGGATATATCATCTGGGGGTCCGAGGGAGTCCAACGCAGAAGGTTTGGTTGAAATCGGGCCGGTGGTTTTGGAGAAAATGACCAAAAACCAAACAGGCGATTTTAAAAAGACGACAGGTACGCGCCTGTCGGTTTTTTTTGACCAAATTTTTTTTTTTTTTTTGACCAAAAATTAAAATTTCTCCAAACTCGGATATATCATCTGGGGGTCCGAGGGGAGTCCAACGCAGAAGGTTTGGTTGAAATCGGGCCGGTGGTTTTGGAGAAAATGACCAAAAACCAAACAGGCGATTTTAAAAAGACGACAGGTACGCGCCTGTCGTTTTTTTTGACCAAATTTTTTTTTTTTTTTGACCGAAAAATTAAAATTTCTCCAAACTCGATATATCATCTGGGGGTCCGAGGGAGTCCAACGCAGAAGGTTTGGTTGAAATCGGGCCGGTGGTTTTGGAGAAAATGACCAAAAACCAAACAGGCGATTTTAAAAAGACGACAGGTACGCGCCTGTCGTTTTTTTTGGACCAAATTTTTTTTTTTTTTTGACCAAAAATTAAAATTTCTCCAAACTCGGATATATCATCTGGGGGTCCGAGGGGAGTCCAACGCAGAAGGTTTGGTTGAAATCGGGCCGGTGGTTTTGGAGAAAATGACCAAAAACCAAACAGGCGATTTTAAAAAGACGACAGGTACGCGCCTGTCGTTTTTTTTTGACCAATTTTTTTTTTTTTTGACCAAAAATTTAAAATTTTTCCAAACTCGATATATCATCTGGGGGTCCGAGGGGAGTCCAACGCAGAAGGTTTGGTTGAAATCGGGCCGGTGGTTTTGGAGAAAATGACCAAAAACCAAACAGGCGATTTTAAAAAGACGACAGGTACGCGCCTGTCGTTTTTTTTGACCAATTTTTTTTTTTTTTGACCAAAAATTAAAATTTCTCCAAACTCGGATATATCATCTGGGGGTCCGAGGGGAGTCCAACGCAGAAGGTTTGGTTGAAATCGGGCCGGTGGTTTTGAAAAAATGACCAAAAACCAAACAGGCGATTTAAAAAGACGACAGGTACGCGCCTGTCGTTTTTTTTTACCAATTTTTTTTTTTTTTTTGACCAAAAATTAAAATTTCTCCAAATTTCTCCAAACTCGGATATATCATCTGGGGGTCCGAGGGGAGTCCAACGCAGAAGGTTTGGTTGAAATCGGGCCGGTGGTTTTGGAGAAAATGACCAAAACCAAACAGGCGATTTTAAAAAGACGACAGGTACGCGCCTGTCGTTTTTTTTTGACCAAATTTTTTTTTTTTTTTGACCAAAAATTAAAATTCTCCATTCCAAACTCGGATATATCATCTGGGGGTCCGAGGGGAGTCCAACGCAGAAGGTTTGGTTGAAATCGGGCCGGTGGTTTTGGAGAAAATGACCAAAAACCAAACAGGCGATTTTAAAAAGACGACAGGTACGCGCCTGTCGTTTTTTTTTGACCAATTTTTTTTTTTTTTTGACCAAAATTAAAATTCTCAAATTTCTCCAAACTCGGATATATCATCTGGGGGTCCGAGGGGAGTCCAACGCAGAAGGTTTGGTTGAAATCGGGCCGGTGGTTTTGGAGAAAATGACCAAAAACCAAACAGGCGATTTTAAAAAGACGACAGGTACGCGCCTGTCGTTTTTTTTGACCAATTTTTTTTTTTTTTGACCAAAAATTAAAATTTCTCCAAACTCGGATATATCATCTGGGGTCCGAGGGGAGTCCAACGCAGAAGGTTTGGTTGAAATCGGGCCGGTGGTTTTGGAGAAAATGACCAAAAACCAAACAGGCGATTTTAAAAAGACGACAGGTACGCGCCTGTCGTTTTTTTTTTACCAATTTTTTTTTTTTTTTTGACAAAAAATTTAAAATTTCTCCAAACTCGGATATATCATCTGGGGGTCCGAGGGGAGTCCAACGCAGAAGGTTTGTTGAAATCGGGCCGGTGGTTTTGGAGAAAATGACCAAAAACCAAACAGGCGATTTTAAAAAGACGACAGGTACGCGCCTGTCGTTTTTTTTTGACCAAATTTTTTTTTTTTTTACGAAAATTAAAAATTCTCCAAACTCGAATACATCATCTGGGGTCCGAGGGGAGTCCAACGCAGAAGGTTTGGTTGAAATCGGGCCGGTGGTTTTGGAGAAAATGACCAAAAACCCAAACAGGCGATTTTAAAAAGACGACAGGTACGCGCCTGTCGTTTTTTTTGACCAATTTTTTTTTTTTTTTTGACCAAAAATTAAAATTTCTCCAAACTCGGATATATCATCTGGGGGTCCGAGGGGAGTCCAACGCAGAAGGTTTGGTTGAAATCGGGCCGGTGGTTTTGGAGAAAATGACCAAAAACCAAACAGGCGATTTTAAAAAGACGACAGGTACGCGCCTGTCGTCTTTTTTTGACCAAATTTTTTTTTTTTTTTGACGAAAATTTAAAATTTCTCCAAACTCGAATATATCATCTGGGGTCCGAGGGGAGTCCAACGCAGAAGGTTGGTTGAAATCGGGCCGGTGGTTTTGGAGAAAATGACCAAAAACCAAACAGGCGATTTTAAAAAGACACAGGTACGCGCCTGTCGTTTTTTTTTGACCAATTTTTTTTTTTTTTTGACCAAAAATTAAAATTCTCATTCCAAACTCGGATATATCATCTGGGGGTCCGAGGGGAGTCCAACGCAGAAGGTTTGGTTGAAATCGGGCCGGTGGTTTTGGAGAAAATGACCAAAACAA
>NW_028155162.1:0-41331 GCF_905171665.1 Trachurus trachurus | reverse complement strand
AAGACGACAGGGCGTACCTGTCGTCTTTTTAAAATCGCCTGTTTGGTTTTTGGTCATTTTCTCCAAAACCACCGGCCCGATTTCAACCAAACCTTCTGCGTTGGACTCCCTCGGACCCCAGATGATATATCCGAGTTTGGAGAAATTTGGAGAAATTTTAATTTTTGGTCAAAAAAAAAAAAAAATTGGTCAAAAAAAGACGACAGGCGCGTACCTGTCGTCTTTTTAAAATCGCCTGTTTGGTTTTTGGTCATTTTCTCCAAAACCACCGGCCCGATTTCAACCAAACCTTCTGCGTTGGACTCCCCTCGGACCCCCAGATGATATATCCGAGTTTGGAGAAATTTTAATTTTTGGTAAAAAAAAAAAAAAATTTGGTCAAAAAAAGACGACAGGCGCGTACCTGTCGTCTTTTTAAAATCGCCTGTTTGGTTTTTGGTCATTTTCTCCAAAACCACCGGCCCGATTTCAACCAAACCTTCTGCGTTGGACTCCCCTCGGACCCCCAGATGATATATCCGAGTTTGGAGAAATTTTAATTTTTGGTCAAAAAAAAAAAAAAATTTGGTCAAAAAAAGACGACAGGCGCGTACCTGTCGTCTTTTTAAAATCGCCTGTTTGGTTTTTGGTCATTTTCTCCAAAACCACCGGCCCGATTTCAACCAAACCTTCTGCGTTGGACTCCCCTCGGACCCCCAGATGATATATCCGAGTTTGGAGAAATTTTAATTTTTGGTCAAAAAAAAAAAAAAATTTGGTCAAAAAAAACGACAGGCGCGTACCTGTCGTCTTTTTAAAATCGCCTGTTTGGTTTTTGGTCATTTTCTCCAAAACCACCGGCCCGATTTCAACCAAACCTTCTGCGTTGGACTCCCCTCGGACCCCCAGATGATATATCCGAGTTTGGAGAAATTTTAATTTTTGGTCAAAAAAAAAAAAAAAATTTGGTCAAAAAAAGACGACAGGCGCGTACCTGTCGTCTTTTTAAAATCGCCTGTTTGGTTTTTGGTCATTTTCTCCAAAACCACCGGCCCGATTTCAACCAAACCTTCTGCGTTGGACTCCCCTCGGACCCCCAGATGATATATCCGAGTTTGGAGAAATTTTAATTTTTGGTAAAAAAAAAAAAAAAATTTGGTCAAAAAAAGACGACAGGCGCGTACCTGTCGTCTTTTTAAAATCGCCTGTTTGGTTTTTGGTCATTTTCTCCAAAACCACCGGCCCGATTTCAACCAAACCTTCTGCGTTGGACTCCCCTCGGACCCCCAGATGATATATCCGAGTTTGGAGAAATTTTAATTTTTGGTCAAAAAAAAAAAAAAATTTGGTCAAAAAAAGACGACAGGCGCGTACCTGTCGTCTTTTTAAAATCGCCTGTTTGGTTTTTGGTCATTTTCTCCAAAACCACCGGCCCGATTTCAACCAAACCTTCTGCGTTGGACTCCCCTCGGACCCCCAGATGATATATCCGAGTTTGGAGAAATTTTAATTTTTGGTAAAAAAAAAAAAAAAATTTGGTCAAAAAAAGACGACAGGCGCGTACCTGTCGTCTTTTTAAAATCGCCTGTTTGGTTTTTGGTCATTTTCTCCAAAACCACCGGCCCGATTTCAACCAAACCTTCTGCGTTGGACTCCCCTCGGACCCCCAGATGATATATCCGAGTTTGGAGAAATTTTAATTTTTGGTCAAAAAAAAAAAAAAAATTTGGTCAAAAAAAGACGACAGGCGCGTACCTGTCGTCTTTTTAAAATCGCCTGTTTGGTTTTTGGTCATTTTCTCCAAAACCACCGGCCCGATTTCAACCAAACCTTCTGCGTTGGACTCCCCTCGGACCCCCAGATGATATATCCGAGTTTGGAGAAATTTTAATTTTTGGTCAAAAAAAAAAAAAAAATTTGGTCAAAAAAAGACGACAGGCGCGTACCTGTCGTCTTTTTAAAATCGCCTGTTTGGTTTTTGGTCATTTTCTCCAAAACCACCGGCCCGATTTCAACCAAACCTTCTGCGTTGGACTCCCCTCGGACCCCCAGATGATATATCCGAGTTTGGAGAAATTTTAATTTTTGGTCAAAAAAAAAAAAAAAATTGGTCAAAAAAAGACGACAGGCGCGTACCTGTCGTCTTTTTAAAATCGCCTGTTTGGTTTTTGGTCATTTTCTCCAAAACCACCGGCCCGATTTCAACCAAACCTTCTGCGTTGGACTCCCCTCGGACCCCCAGATGATATATCCGAGTTTGGAGAAATTTTAATTTTTGGTCAAAAAAAAAAAAAAAATTGGTCAAAAAAAGACGACAGGCGCGTACCTGTCGTCTTTTTAAAATCGCCTGTTTGGTTTTTGGTCATTTTCTCCAAAACCACCGGCCCGATTTCAACCAAACCTTCTGCGTTGGACTCCCCTCGGACCCCCAGATGATATATCCGAGTTTGGAGAAATTTTAATTTTTGGTCAAAAAAAAAAAAAAAATTTGGTCAAAAAAAGACGACAGGCGCGTACCTGTCGTCTTTTTAAAATCGCCTGTTTGGTTTTTGGTCATTTTCTCCAAAACCACCGGCCCGATTTCAACCAAACCTTCTGCGTTGGACTCCCCTCGGACCCCCAGATGATATATCCGAGTTTGGAGAAATTTTAATTTTTGGTCAAAAAAAAAAAAAAAATTTGGTCAAAAAAAGACGACAGGCGCGTACCTGTCGTCTTTTTAAAATCGCCTGTTTGGTTTTTGGTCATTTTCTCCAAAACCACCGGCCCGATTTCAACCAAACCTTCTGCGTTGGACTCCCCTCGGACCCCCAGATGATATATCCGAGTTTGGAGAAATTTTAATTTTTGGTCAAAAAAAAAAAAAAATTGGTCAAAAAAAGACGACAGGCGCGTACCTGTCGTCTTTTTAAAATCGCCTGTTTGGTTTTTGGTCATTTTCTCCAAAACCACCGGCCCGATTTCAACCAAACCTTCTGCGTTGGACTCCCCTCGGACCCCCAGATGATATATCCGAGTTTGGAGAAATTTTAATTTTTGGTCAAAAAAAAAAAAAAAATTGGTCAAAAAAAGACGACAGGCGCGTACCTGTCGTCTTTTTAAAATCGCCTGTTTGGTTTTTGGTCATTTTCTCCAAAACCACCGGCCCGATTTCAACCAAACCTTCTGCGTTGGACTCCCCTCGGACCCCCAGATGATATATCCGAGTTTGGAGAAATTTTAATTTTTGGTCAAAAAAAAAAAAAAAATTGGTCAAAAAAAGACGACAGGCGCGTACCTGTCGTCTTTTTAAAATCGCCTGTTTGGTTTTTGGTCATTTTCTCCAAAACCACCGGCCCGATTTCAACCAAACCTTCTGCGTTGGACTCCCCTCGGACCCCCAGATGATATATCCGAGTTTGGAGAAATTTTAATTTTTGGTCAAAAAAAAAAAAAAAATTTGGTCAAAAAAAGACGACAGGCGCGTACCTGTCGTCTTTTTAAAATCGCCTGTTTGGTTTTTGGTCATTTTCTCCAAAACCACCGGCCCGATTTCAACCAAACCTTCTGCGTTGGACTCCCCTCGGACCCCCAGATGATATATCCGAGTTTGGAGAAATTTTAATTTTTGGTCAAAAAAAAAAAAAAAATTGGTCAAAAAAAGACGACAGGCGCGTACCTGTCGTCTTTTTAAAATCGCCTGTTTGGTTTTTGGTCATTTTCTCCAAAACCACCGGCCCGATTTCAACCAAACCTTCTGCGTTGGACTCCCCTCGGACCCCCAGATGATATATCCGAGTTTGGAGAAATTTTAATTTTTGGTCAAAAAAAAAAAAAAAATTTGGTCAAAAAAAGACGACAGGCGCGTACCTGTCGTCTTTTTAAAATCGCCTGTTTGGTTTTTGGTCATTTTCTCCAAAACCACCGGCCCGATTTCAACCAAACCTTCTGCGTTGGACTCCCCTCGGACCCCCAGATGATATATCCGAGTTTGGAGAAATTTTAATTTTTGGTCAAAAAAAAAAAAAAAATTTGGTCAAAAAAAGACGACAGGCGCGTACCTGTCGTCTTTTTAAAATCGCCTGTTTGGTTTTTGGTCATTTTCTCCAAAACCACCGGCCCGATTTCAACCAAACCTTCTGCGTTGGACTCCCCTCGGACCCCCAGATGATATATCCGAGTTTGGAGAAATTTTAATTTTTGGTCAAAAAAAAAAAAAAAATTTGGTCAAAAAAAGACGACAGGCGCGTACCTGTCGTCTTTTTAAAATCGCCTGTTTGGTTTTTGGTCATTTTCTCCAAAACCACCGGCCCGATTTCAACCAAACCTTCTGCGTTGGACTCCCCTCGGACCCCCAGATGATATATCCGAGTTTGGAGAAATTTTAATTTTTGGTCAAAAAAAAAAAAAAATTTGGTCAAAAAAAGACGACAGGCGCGTACCTGTCGTCTTTTTAAAATCGCCTGTTTGGTTTTTGGTCATTTTCTCCAAAACCACCGGCCCGATTTCAACCAAACCTTCTGCGTTGGACTCCCCTCGGACCCCCAGATGATATATCCGAGTTTGGAGAAATTTTAATTTTTGGTCAAAAAAAAAAAAAAATTTGGTCAAAAAAAGACGACAGGCGCGTACCTGTCGTCTTTTTAAAATCGCCTGTTTGGTTTTTGGTCATTTTCTCCAAAACCACCGGCCCGATTTCAACCAAACCTTCTGCGTTGGACTCCCCTCGGACCCCCAGATGATATATCCGAGTTTGGAGAAATTTTAATTTTTGGTCAAAAAAAAAAAAAAATTTGGTCAAAAAAAGACGACAGGCGCGTACCTGTCGTCTTTTTAAAATCGCCTGTTTGGTTTTTGGTCATTTTCTCCAAAACCACCGGCCCGATTTCAACCAAACCTTCTGCGTTGGACTCCCCTCGGACCCCCAGATGATATATCCGAGTTTGGAGAAATTTTAATTTTTGGTCAAAAAAAAAAAAAAAATTGGTCAAAAAAAGACGACAGGCGCGTACCTGTCGTCTTTTTAAAATCGCCTGTTTGGTTTTTGGTCATTTTCTCCAAAACCACCGGCCCGATTTCAACCAAACCTTCTGCGTTGGACTCCCCTCGGACCCCCAGATGATATATCCGAGTTTGGAGAAATTTTAATTTTTGGTCAAAAAAAAAAAAAAAATTGGTCAAAAAAAGACGACAGGCGCGTACCTGTCGTCTTTTTAAAATCGCCTGTTTGGTTTTTGGTCATTTTCTCCAAAACCACCGGCCCGATTTCAACCAAACCTTCTGCGTTGGACTCCCCTCGGACCCCCAGATGATATATCCGAGTTTGGAGAAATTTTAATTTTTGGTCAAAAAAAAAAAAAAATTGGTCAAAAAAAGACGACAGGCGCGTACCTGTCGTCTTTTTAAAATCGCCTGTTTGGTTTTTGGTCATTTTCTCCAAAACCACCGGCCCGATTTCAACCAAACCTTCTGCGTTGGACTCCCCTCGGACCCCCAGATGATATATCCGAGTTTGGAGAAATTTTAATTTTTGGTCAAAAAAAAAAAAAAAATTGGTCAAAAAAAGACGACAGGCGCGTACCTGTCGTCTTTTTAAAATCGCCTGTTTGGTTTTTGGTCATTTTCTCCAAAACCACCGGCCCGATTTCAACCAAACCTTCTGCGTTGGACTCCCCTCGGACCCCCAGATGATATATCCGAGTTTGGAGAAATTTTAATTTTTGGTCAAAAAAAAAAAAAAATTTGGTCAAAAAAAGACGACAGGCGCGTACCTGTCGTCTTTTTAAAATCGCCTGTTTGGTTTTTGGTCATTTTCCCAAAACCACCGGCCCGATTTCAACCAAACCTTCTGCGTTGGACTCCCCTCGGACCCCCAGATGATATATCCGAGTTTGGAGAAATTTTAATTTTTGGTCAAAAAAAAAAAAAAATTTGGTCAAAAAAAGACGACAGGCGCGTACCTGTCGTCTTTTTAAAATCGCCTGTTTGGTTTTTGGTCATTTTCTCCAAAACCACCGGCCCGATTTCAACCAAACCTTCTGCGTTGGACTCCCCTCGGACCCCCAGATGATATATCCGAGTTTGGAGAAATTTGGGGAAATTTAATTTTTGGTCAAAAAAAAAAAAAAAATTGGTCAAAAAAAGACGACAGGCGCGTACCTGTCGTCTTTTTAAAATCGCCTGTTTGGTTTTTGGTCATTTTCTCCAAAACCACCGGCCCGATTTCAACCAAACCTTCTGCGTTGGACTCCCCTCGGACCCCCAGATGATATATCCGAGTTTGGAGAAATTTTAATTTTTGGTCAAAAAAAAAAAAAAATTTGGTCAAAAAAAGACGACAGGCGCGTACCTGTCGTCTTTTTAAAATCGCCTGTTTGGTTTTTGGTCATTTTCTCCAAAACCACCGGCCCGATTTCAACCAAACCTTCTGCGTTGGACTCCCCTCGGACCCCCAGATGATATATCCGAGTTTGGAGAAATTTTAATTTTTGGTCAAAAAAAAAAAAAAAATTGGTCAAAAAAAGACGACAGGCGCGTACCTGTCGTCTTTTTAAAATCGCCTGTTTGGTTTTTGGTCATTTTCTCCAAAACCACCGGCCCGATTTCAACCAAACCTTCTGCGTTGGACTCCCCTCGGACCCCCAGATGATATATCCGAGTTTGGAGAAATTTTAATTTTTGGTCAAAAAAAAAAAAAAAATTTGGTCAAAAAAAGACGACAGGCGCGTACCTGTCGTCTTTTTAAAATCGCCTGTTTGGTTTTTGGTCATTTTCTCCAAAACCACCGGCCCGATTTCAACCAAACCTTCTGCGTTGGACTCCCCTCGGACCCCCAGATGATATATCCGAGTTTGGAGAAATTTTAATTTTTGGTCAAAAAAAAAAAAAAAATTGGTCAAAAAAAGACGACAGGCGCGTACCTGTCGTCTTTTTAAAATCGCCTGTTTGGTTTTTGGTCATTTTCTCCAAAACCACCGGCCCGATTTCAACCAAACCTTCTGCGTTGGACTCCCCTCGGACCCCCAGATGATATATCCGAGTTTGGAGAAATTTTAATTTTTGGTCAAAAAAAAAAAAAAATTTGGTCAAAAAAAGACGACAGGCGCGTACCTGTCGTCTTTTTAAAATCGCCTGTTTGGTTTTTGGTCATTTTCTCCAAAACCACCGGCCCGATTTCAACCAAACCTTCTGCGTTGGACTCCCCTCGGACCCCCAGATGATATATCCGAGTTTGGAGAAATTTTAATTTTTGGTCAAAAAAAAAAAAAAATTTGGTCAAAAAAAGACGACAGGCGCGTACCTGTCGTCTTTTTAAAATCGCCTGTTTGGTTTTTGGTCATTTTCTCCAAAACCACCGGCCCGATTTCAACCAAACCTTCTGCGTTGGACTCCCCTCGGACCCCCAGATGATATATCCGAGTTTGGAGAAATTTTAATTTTTGGTCAAAAAAAAAAAAAAAATTGGTCAAAAAAAGACGACAGGCGCGTACCTGTCGTCTTTTTAAAATCGCCTGTTTGGTTTTTGGTCATTTTCTCCAAAACCACCGGCCCGATTTCAACCAAACCTTCTGCGTTGGACTCCCCTCGGACCCCCAGATGATATATCCGAGTTTGGAGAAATTTTAATTTTTGGTCAAAAAAAAAAAAAAAATTGGTCAAAAAAAGACGACAGGCGCGTACCTGTCGTCTTTTTAAAATCGCCTGTTTGGTTTTTGGTCATTTTCTCCAAAACCACCGGCCCGATTTCAACCAAACCTTCTGCGTTGGACTCCCCTCGGACCCCCAGATGATATATCCGAGTTTGGAGAAATTTTAATTTTTGGTCAAAAAAAAAAAAAAAATTGGTCAAAAAAAGACGACAGGCGCGTACCTGTCGTCTTTTTAAAATCGCCTGTTTGGTTTTTGGTCATTTTCTCCAAAACCACCGGCCCGATTTCAACCAAACCTTCTGCGTTGGACTCCCCTCGGACCCCCAGATGATATATCCGAGTTTGGAGAAATTTTAATTTTTGGTCAAAAAAAAAAAAAAAATTGGTCAAAAAAAGACGACAGGCGCGTACCTGTCGTCTTTTTAAAATCGCCTGTTTGGTTTTTGGTCATTTTCTCCAAAACCACCGGCCCGATTTCAACCAAACCTTCTGCGTTGGACTCCCCTCGGACCCCCAGATGATATATCCGAGTTTGGAGAAATTTTAATTTTTGGTCAAAAAAAAAAAAAAATTTGGTCAAAAAAAGACGACAGGCGCGTACCTGTCGTCTTTTTAAAATCGCCTGTTTGGTTTTTGGTCATTTTCTCCAAAACCACCGGCCCGATTTCAACCAAACCTTCTGCGTTGGACTCCCCTCGGACCCCCAGATGATATATCCGAGTTTGGAGAAATTTTAATTTTTGGTCAAAAAAAAAAAAAAAATTGGTCAAAAAAAGACGACAGGCGCGTACCTGTCGTCTTTTTAAAATCGCCTGTTTGGTTTTTGGTCATTTTCTCCAAAACCACCGGCCCGATTTCAACCAAACCTTCTGCGTTGGACTCCCCTCGGACCCCCAGATGATATATCCGAGTTTGGAGAAATTTTAATTTTTGGTCAAAAAAAAAAAAAAATTTGGTCAAAAAAAGACGACAGGCGCGTACCTGTCGTCTTTTTAAAATCGCCTGTTTGGTTTTTGGTCATTTTCTCCAAAACCACCGGCCCGATTTCAACCAAACCTTCTGCGTTGGACTCCCCTCGGACCCCCAGATGATATATCCGAGTTTGGAGAAATTTTAATTTTTGGTCAAAAAAAAAAAAAAATTTGGTCAAAAAAAGACGACAGGCGCGTACCTGTCGTCTTTTTAAAATCGCCTGTTTGGTTTTTGGTCATTTTCTCCAAAACCACCGGCCCGATTTCAACCAAACCTTCTGCGTTGGACTCCCCTCGGACCCCCAGATGATATATCCGAGTTTGGAGAAATTTGAGAAATTTAATTTTTGGTCAAAAAAAAAAAAAAAATTTGGTCAAAAAAAACGACAGGCGCGTACCTGTCGTCTTTTTAAAATCGCCTGTTTGGTTTTTGGTCATTTTCTCCAAAACCACCGGCCCGATTTCAACCAAACCTTCTGCGTTGGACTCCCCTCGGACCCCCAGATGATATATCCGAGTTTGGAGAAATTTTAATTTTTGGTCAAAAAAAAAAAAAAATTTGGTCAAAAAAAGACGACAGGCGCGTACCTGTCGTCTTTTTAAAATCGCCTGTTTGGTTTTTGGTCATTTTCTCCAAAACCACCGGCCCGATTTCAACCAAACCTTCTGCGTTGGACTCCCCTCGGACCCCCAGATGATATATCCGAGTTTGGAGAAATTTTAATTTTTGGTCAAAAAAAAAAAAAAAATTGGTCAAAAAAAGACGACAGGCGCGTACCTGTCGTCTTTTTAAAATCGCCTGTTTGGTTTTTGGTCATTTTCTCCAAAACCACCGGCCCGATTTCAACCAAACCTTCTGCGTTGGACTCCCCTCGGACCCACAGATGATATATCCGAGTTTGGAGAAATTTTAATTTTTGGTCAAAAAAAAAAAAAAATTGGTCAAAAAAAGACGACAGGCGCGTACCTGTCGTCTTTTTAAAATCGCCTGTTTGGTTTTTGGTCATTTTCTCCAAAACCACCGGCCCGATTTCAACCAAACCTTCTGCGTTGGACTCCCCTCGGACCCCCAGATGATATATCCGAGTTTGGAGAAATTTTAATTTTTGGTCAAAAAAAAAAAAAAAATTGGTCAAAAAAAGACGACAGGCGCGTACCTGTCGTCTTTTTAAAATCGCCTGTTTGGTTTTTGGTCATTTTCTCCAAAACCACCGGCCCGATTTCAACCAAACCTTCTGCGTTGGACTCCCCTCGGACCCCCAGATGATATATCCGAGTTTGGAGAAATTTTAATTTTTGGTCAAAAAAAAAAAAAAAATTGGTCAAAAAAAGACGACAGGCGCGTACCTGTCGTCTTTTTAAAATCGCCTGTTTGGTTTTTGGTCATTTTCTCCAAAACCACCGGCCCGATTTCAACCAAACCTTCTGCGTTGGACTCCCCTCGGACCCCCAGATGATATATCCGAGTTTGGAGAAATTTTAATTTTTGGTCAAAAAAAAAAAAAAATTTGGTCAAAAAAAGACGACAGGCGCGTACCTGTCGTCTTTTTAAAATCGCCTGTTTGGTTTTTGGTCATTTTCTCCAAAACCACCGGCCCGATTTCAACCAAACCTTCTGCGTTGGACTCCCCTCGGACCCCCAGATGATATATCCGAGTTTGGAGAAATTTTAATTTTTGGTCAAAAAAAAAAAAAAATTTGGTCAAAAAAAGACGACAGGCGCGTACCTGTCGTCTTTTTAAAATCGCCTGTTTGGTTTTTGGTCATTTTCTCCAAAACCACCGGCCCGATTTCAACCAAACCTTCTGCGTTGGACTCCCCTCGGACCCCCAGATGATATATCCGAGTTTGGAGAAATTTTAATTTTTGGTCAAAAAAAAAAAAAAATTTGGTCGAAAAAAGACGACAGGCGCGTACCTGTCGTCTTTTTAAAATCGCCTGTTTGGTTTTTGGTCATTTTCTCCAAAACCACCGGCCCGATTTCAACCAAACCTTCTGCGTTGGACTCCCCTCGGACCCCCAGATGATATATCCGAGTTTGGAGAAATTTTAATTTTTGGTAAAAAAAAAAAAAAAATTGGTCAAAAAAAGACGACAGGCGCGTACCTGTCGTCTTTTTAAAATCGCCTGTTTGGTTTTTGGTCATTTTCTCCAAAACCACCGGCCCGATTTCAACCAAACCTTCTGCGTTGGACTCCCCTCGGACCCCCAGATGATATATCCGAGTTTGGAGAAATTTTAATTTTTGGTCAAAAAAAAAAAAAAAATTGGTCAAAAAAAACGACAGGCGCGTACCTGTCGTCTTTTTAAAATCGCCTGTTTGGTTTTTGGTCATTTTCTCCAAAACCACCGGCCCGATTTCAACCAAACCTTCTGCGTTGGACTCCCCTCGGACCCCCAGATGATATATCCGAGTTTGGAGAAATTGAATTAATTTTTGGTCAAAAAAAAAAAAAAAATTTGGTCAAAAAAAGACGACAGGCGCGTACCTGTCGTCTTTTTAAAATCGCCTGTTTGGTTTTTGGTCATTTTCTCCAAAACCACCGGCCCGATTTCAACCAAACCTTCTGCGTTGGACTCCCCTCGGACCCACAGATGATATATCCGAGTTAGGAGAAATTTTAATTTTTGGTCAAAAAAAAAAAAGAATTTGGTCAAAAAAAGACGACAGGCGCGTACCTGTCGTCTTTTTAAAATCGCCTGTTTGGTTTTTGGTCATTTTCTCCAAAACCACCGGCCCGATTTCAACCAAACCTTCTGCGTTGGACTCCCCTCGGACCCCCAGATGATATATCCGAGTTTGGAGAAATTTTAATTTTTGGTCAAAAAAAAAAAAAAAATTGGTCAAAAAAAGACGACAGGCGCGTACCTGTCGTCTTTTTAAAATCGCCTGTTTGGTTTTTGGTCATTTTCTCCAAAACCACCGGCCCGATTTCAACCAAACCTTCTGCGTTGGACTCCCCTCGGACCCCCAGATGATATATCCGAGTTTGGAGAAATTTTAATTTTTGGTCAAAAAAAAAAAAAAAATTGGTCAAAAAAAGACGACAGGCGCGTACCTGTCGTCTTTTTAAAATCGCCTGTTTGGTTTTTGGTCATTTTCTCCAAAACCACCGGCCCGATTTCAACCAAACCTTCTGCGTTGGACTCCCCTCGGACCCCAGATGATATATCCGAGTTTGGAGAAATTTGGAGAATTTTAATTTTTGGTAAAAAAAAAAAAAAAATTTGGTCAAAAAAAGACGACAGGCGCGTACCTGTCGTCTTTTTAAAATCGCCTGTTTGGTTTTTGGTCATTTTCTCCAAAACCACCGGCCCGATTTCAACCAAACCTTCTGCGTTGGACTCCCCTCGGACCCCCAGATGATATATCCGAGTTTGGAGAAAGTTTAATTTTTGGTATAAAAAAAAAAAAATTTGGTCAAAAAAAGACGTCAGTCTTTTTAAAATCGCCTGTTTGGTTTTTGGTCATTTTCTCCAAAACCACCGGCCCGATTTCAACCAAACCTTCTGCGTTGGACTCCCCTCGGACCCCAGATGATATATCCGAGTTTGGAGAAATTTTAATTTTTGGTCAAAAAAAAAAAAAAATTGGTCAAAAAAAGACAGGCGCGTACCTGTCGTCTTTTTAAAATCGCCTGTTTGGTTTTTGGTCATTTTCTCCAAAACCACCGGCCCGATTTCAACCAAACCTTCTGCGTTGGACTCCCCTCGGACCCCCAGATGATATATCCGAGTTTGGAGAAATTTGAAGAAATTTTAATTTTTGGTCAAAAAAAAAAAAAATATTGGTCAAAAAAAACGACAGGCGCGTACCTGTCGTCTTTTTAAAATCGCCTGTTTGGTTTTTGGTCATTTTCTCCAAAACCACCGGCCCGATTTCAACCAAACCTTCTGCGTTGGACTCCCCTCGGACCCCCAGATGATATATCCGAGTTTGGAGAAATTTTAATTTTTGGTCAAAAAAAAAAAAAAAATTGGTCAAAAAAAGACAGGCGCGTACCTGTCGTCTTTTTAAAATCGCCTGTTTGGTTTTTGGTCATTTTCTCCAAAACCACCGGCCCGATTTCAACCAAACCTTCTGCGTTGGACTCCCCTCGAACCCCCAGATGATATATCCGAGTTTGGAGAAATTTTAATTTTTGGTCAAAAAAAAAAAAAAAATTGGTCAAAAAAAGACGACAGGCGCGTACCTGTCGTCTTTTTAAAATCGCCTGTTTGGTTTTTGGTCATTTTCTCCAAAACCACCGGCCCGATTTCAACCAAACCTTCTGCGTTGGACTCCCCTCGGACCCCCAGATGATATATCCGAGTTTGGAGAAATTGAGAAATTTTAATTTTTGGTAAAAAAAAAAAAAAAATTTGGTCAAAAAAAGACGACAGGCGCGTACCTGTCGTCTTTTTAAAATCGCCTGTTTGGTTTTTGGTCATTTTCTCCAAAACCACCGGCCCGATTTCAACCAAACCTTCTGCGTTGGACTCCCCTCGGACCCCCAGATGATATATCAGAGTTTGGAGAAAGTTTAATTTTTGGTAAAAAAAAAAAAAAAATTTGGTCAAAAAAAGACGACAGTCTTTTTAAAATCGCCTGTTTGGTTTTTGGTCATTTTCTCCAAAACCACCGGCCCGATTTCAACCAAACCTTCTGCGTTGGACTCCCCTCGGACCCCCAGATGATATATCAGAGTTTGGAGAAAGTTAAATTTTTGGTAAAAAAAAAAAAAAAAATTTGGTCAAAAAAAGACGACAGGCACGTACCTGTCGTCTTTTAAAATCGCCTGTTTGGTTTTTGGTCATTTTCTCCAAAACCACCGGCCCGATTTCAACCAAACCTTCTGCGTTGGACTCCCCTCGGACCCCCAGATGATATATCCGAGTTTGGAGAAATTTTAATTTTTGGTCAAAAAAAAAAAAAAAATTGGTCAAAAAAAGACAGGCGCGTACCTGTCGTCTTTTTAAAATCGCCTGTTTGGTTTTTGGTCATTTTCTCCAAAACCACCGGCCCGATTTCAACCAAACCTTCTGCGTTGGACTCCCCTCGGACCCCCAGATGATATATCCGAGTTTGGAGAAAATTAAATTTTTGGTCAAAAAAAAAAAAAAAAATTGGTCAAAAAAAAACGACAGGCGCGTACCTGTCGTCTTTTTAAAATCGCCTGTTTGGTTTTTGGTCATTTTCTCCAAAACCACCGGCCCGATTTCAACCAAACCTTCTGCGTTGGACTCCCCTCGGACCCCCAGATGATATATCCGAGTTTGGAGAAATTTTAATTTTTGGTATAAAAAAAAAAAAAATTGGTCAAAAAAAGACGACAGGCGCGTACCTGTCGTCTTTTTAAAATCGCCTGTTTGGTTTTTGGTCATTTTCTCCAAAACCACCGGCCCGATTTCAACCAAACCTTCTGCGTTGGACTCCCCTCGGACCCCCAGATGATATATCCGAGTTTGGAGAAATTTTAATTTTTGGTCAAAAAAAAAAAAAAAATTGGTCAAAAAGAGACAGGCGCGTACCTGTCGTCTTTTTAAAATCGCCTGTTTGGTTTTTGGTCATTTTCTCCAAAACCACCGGCCCGATTTCAACCAAACCTTCTGCGTTGGACTCCCCTCGGACCCCCAGATGATATATCCGAGTTTGGAGAAATTTTAATTTTTGGTCAAAAAAAAAAAAAATTTGGTCAAAAAAAGACGACAGGCGCGTACCTGTCGTCTTTTTAAAATCGCCTGTTTGGTTTTTGGTCATTTTCTCCAAAACCACCGGCCCGATTTCAACCAAACCTTCTGCGTTGGACTCCCCTCGGACCCCCAGATGATATATCAGAGTTTGGAAAAAATTAAATTTTTGGTCAAAAAAAAAAAAAAAAATTTGGTCAAAAAAAGACGACAGGCGCGTACCTGTCGTCTTTTTAAAATCGCCTGTTTGGTTTTTGGTCATTTTCTCCAAAACCACCGGCCCGATTTCAACCAAACCTTCTGCGTTGGACTCCCCTCGGACCCCCAGATGATATATCCGAGTTTGGAGAAAGTTTAATTTTTGGTAAAAAAAAAAAAAAAATTTGGTCAAAAAAAGACGACAGGCGCGTACCTGTCGTCTTTTTAAAATCGCCTGTTTGGTTTTTGGTCATTTTCTCCAAAACCACCGGCCCGATTTCAACCAAACCTTCTGCGTTGGACTCCCCTCGGACCCCCAGATGATATATCAGAGTTTGGAGAAAGTTTAATTTTTGGTATAAAAAAAAAAAAAATTTGGTCAAAAAAAGACGACAGTCTTTTTAAAATCGCCTGTTTGGTTTTTGGTCATTTTCTCCAAAACCACCGGCCCGATTTCAACCAAACCTTCTGCGTTGGACTCCCCTCGGACCCCCAGATGATATATCCGAGTTTGGAGAAATTTTAATTTTTGGTCAAAAAAAAAAAAAAAATTGGTCAAAAAAAGACAGGCGCGTACCTGTCGTCTTTTTAAAATCGCCTGTTTGGTTTTTGGTCATTTTCTCCAAAACCACCGGCCCGATTTCAACCAAACCTTCTGCGTTGGACTCCCCTCGGACCCCCAGATGATATATCCGAGTTTGGAGAAATTTGAAGAAATTTTAATTTTTGGTCAAAAAAAAAAAAAAAATTGGTCAAAAAAAAACGACAGGCGCGTACCTGTCGTCTTTTTAAAATCGCCTGTTTGGTTTTTGGTCATTTTCTCCAAAACCACCGGCCCGATTTCAACCAAACCTTCTGCGTTGGACTCCCCTCGGACCCCCAGATGATATATCCGAGTTTGGAGAAATTTTAATTTTTGGTATAAAAAAAAAAAAATTTGGTCAAAAAAAGACGACAGGCGCGTACCTGTCGTCTTTTTAAAATCGCCTGTTTGGTTTTTGGTCATTTTCTCCAAAACCACCGGCCCGATTTCAACCAAACCTTCTGCGTTGGACTCCCCTCGGACCCCCAGATGATATATCCGAGTTTGGAGAAATTTTAATTTTTGGTCAAAAAAAAAAAAAAAATTGGTCAAAAAGAGACAGGCGCGTACCTGTCGTCTTTTTAAAATCGCCTGTTTGGTTTTTGGTCATTTTCTCCAAAACCACCGGCCCGATTTCAACCAAACCTTCTGCGTTGGACTCCCCTCGGACCCCCAGATGATATATCCGAGTTTGGAGAAATTTTAATTTTTGGTCAAAAAAAAAAAAAAATTGGTCAAAAAAAGACAGGCGCGTACCTGTCGTCTTTTTAAAATCGCCTGTTTGGTTTTTGGTCATTTTCTCCAAAACCACCGGCCCGATTTCAACCAAACCTTCTGCGTTGGACTCCCCTCGGACCCCCAGATGATATATCCGAGTTTGGAGAAAGTTTAATTTTTGGTATAAAAAAAAAAAAAATTTGGTCAAAAAAAGACGACAGTCTTTTTAAAATCGCCTGTTTGGTTTTTGGTCATTTTCTCCAAAACCACCGGCCCGATTTCAACCAAACCTTCTGCGTTGGACTCCCCTCGGACCCCCAGATGATATATCCGAGTTTGGAGAAATTTTAATTTTTGGTCAAAAAAAAAAAAAAAATTGGTCAAAAAAAGACAGGCGCGTACCTGTCGTCTTTTTAAAATCGCCTGTTTGGTTTTTGGTCATTTTCTCCAAAACCACCGGCCCGATTTCAACCAAACCTTCTGCGTTGGACTCCCCTCGGACCCCCAGATGATATATCCGAGTTTGGAAAAAATTAAATTTTTGGTCAAAAAAAAAAAAAAAAATTTGGTCAAAAAAAGACGACAGGCGCGTACCTGTCGTATTTTTAAAATCGCCTGTTTGGTTTTTGGTCATTTTCTCCAAAACCACCGGCCCGATTTCAACCAAACCTTCTGCGTTGGACTCCCCTCGGACCCCCAGATGATATATCCGAGTTTGGAGAAATTTTAATTTTTGGTAAAAAAAAAAAAAAATTTGGTCAAAAAAAGACGACAGGCGCGTACCTGTCGTCTTTTTAAAATCGCCTGTTTGGTTTTTGGTCATTTTCTCCAAAACCACCGGCCCGATTTCAACCAAACCTTCTGCGTTGGACTCCCCTCGGACCCCCAGATGATATATCCGAGTTTGGAGAAAGTTTAATTTTTGGTATAAAAAAAAAAAAAATTTGGTCAAAAAAAGACGACAGTCTTTTTAAAATCGCCTGTTTGGTTTTTGGTCATTTTCTCCAAAACCACCGGCCCGATTTCAACCAAACCTTCTGCGTTGGACTCCCCTCGGACCCCCAGATGATATATCCGAGTTTGGAGAAATTTTAATTTTTGGTCAAAAAAAAAAAAAAAATTGGTCAAAAAAAGACAGGCGCGTACCTGTCGTCTTTTTAAAATCGCCTGTTTGGTTTTTGGTCATTTTCTCCAAAACCACCGGCCCGATTTCAACCAAACCTTCTGCGTTGGACTCCCCTCGGACCCCCAGATGATATATCCGAGTTTGGAAAAAATTAAATTTTTGGTCAAAAAAAAAAAAAAAATTTGGTCAAAAAAAGACGACAGGCGCGTACCTGTCGTATTTTTAAAATCGCCTGTTTGGTTTTTGGTCATTTTCTCCAAAACCACCGGCCCGATTTCAACCAAACCTTCTGCGTTGGACTCCCCTCGGACCCCCAGATGATATATCCGAGTTTGGAGAAATTTTTATTTTTGGTATAAAAAAAAAAAAATTTGGTCAAAAAAAGACGACAGGCGCGTACCTGTCGTCTTTTTAAAATCGCCTGTTTGGTTTTTGGTCATTTTCTCCAAAACCACCGGCCCGATTTCAACCAAACCTTCTGCGTTGGACTCCCCTCGGACCCCCAGATGATATATCCAAGTTTGGAGAAATTTGAAGAAATTTTAATTTTTGGTCAAAAAAAAAAAAAAAATTGGTCAAAAAAAAACGACAGGCGCGTACCTGTCGTCTTTTTAAAATCGCCTGTTTGGTTTTTGGTCATTTTCTCCAAAACCACCGGCCTGATTTCAACCAAACCTTCTGCGTTGGACTCCCCTCGGACCCCCAGATGATATATCCGAGTTTGGAGAAATTTTAATTTTTGGTCAAAAAAAAAAAAATTTGGTCAAAAAAAGACGACAGGCGCGTACCTGTCGTCTTTTTAAAATCGCCTGTTTGGTTTTTGGTCATTTTCTCCAAAACCACCGGCCCGATTTCAACCAAACCTTCTGCGTTGGACTCCCCTCGGACCCTGTTACGTCCCAGCCTAGGGGAACTGGATGCAACATGACCTGTTGAGCCCCCTCGCTCCTCCCATCCCCAAGAAAATGGCCAAAAGCAGGGTTTTCACTCTATACAGTAGCCTTTATTTGCTCGGACATGAGAAACGGCCCAAAACAACAAACAAAACTCAGTTCTCTAAACTGACCTACTCAAACAAAGAAAACCAAAATACAGGGATCTAACCTAACTAAGGTGCAAAAACAGGAGAAAAAGGGTTTAAAACAAAGGGCTTCTCATTCCTACTGGCTACTACTTTAATATAAGGGTTAACAAAAGGTTGCAGAGACACACACACATCAGGCCTTGGTTGGGGATGAGGGAGGGAGAGAGAGCGAAGGCCGGAACCAGGCAGCTTTAATAGTCCCCATCCACCAATCAGCAGCACTCCTCCTCGGCCATGTGGTCCTGCAGCACACACCTGCACACACACACTCTTCCACACACACACTGATTGCATAGGGAGACAGAGAGACACAGGCACCACACACAGCATAACACACACCGCCTAACACTAATAAACATAGGGCTATAACACCTCCCCACCAAAAAAAAATCAAACACAGAAAATGTTTGATTTACCCAGCTCGAGACAACGCGTCAGCCATGATGTTATCTAGACCTTTCTTGTAGCGGATTTCAATGTTAAAGTCCTGCACCAAGAGGGACCAGCGCATAAGGCGCTGATTACTGTTACGCATTTGGGACAAAAACACGAGGGGGTTGTGGTCAGAGAAAACTATAGTGGGGTCAGAGGTGGAACTAAGGTACACAGCAAAATGTTGCAGCGCTGACAACAACGAAAGAGCCTCTTTTTCGATAGTACTATAATGCAGCTGGTGCTTTTTAAACTTTTTCGAAAAGTACCCAACCGGGTGATCAATACCTCGGTCATCTTCTTGGATCAATACTGCACCAATGCCTTGAGCACTGGCGTCCACGTCCAGTTTAAAAGGACGGGAAAAATCTGGAGCTGCAAGCACAGGCGCACTGCACAGGAGAGCTTTGGCGGCTTCAAAGGAACTCTGACACTCCTCTGACCACTGGAATGTTTTCTTTGGGCTTACGAGAGCGGTTAAGGGAGCTGTCACATCGGCAAAGTTTTTACAAAACGCCCGATAATACCCCGCCATCCCCAGAAAACGACGAAGTTCTCGGCGCGTCCGAGGAGGTGGAAAATCTACGACGGCCTGCACTTTTGCAGATACAGGACTGACACGACCCTGGCCCACCTGTTTCCCCAAATAGGTGACCACCGCTTTCCCAAACTCGCACTTAGCTAAGTTTAATGTGAGAGAGGCGGCACCAAGACGGGCGAACAGATCACGCAGTGTCCCCATGTGTTGCGACCAGGTCGAGGAATAGGCTACGATATCATCAATATACACATCACAATTTGGGACGTCACCTAACACAGTGTGCATTAACCGCTGGAACGTGGCAGGTGCATTCCTTAAGCCAAATGGCATTACGGTGTATTGCAAGAAATGATCGGGGGTAACAAATGCACTGATCTCTGACGCACGGGGGGTTAAGGGAACCTGCCAATATCCCTTAAGCAGATCCAATTTGGTGACAAACCTGGCCGCTCCTACGCGGTCAACCAGGTCGTCGAGGCGCGGAAGGGGAAATGAGTCTGGTTTGGTGACACCGTTTAGTTTTCGGTAATCGGTGCAAAAACGCTGGGTTTGATCCGGTTTGGGAACAAGCAACGACGGCGAGCTCCACGGGCTGCTACTCGGCACTGCAAACCCATGCTCCAGGAGATACTGTACCTCCTGTTGCATTGTGGCGCGTTTTGCGGGGTGAACGCGATAAGCGTGTTGTTTTATGGGTTTGTGATCCCCCACATCGATATCATGCATCAAAACGTTAGTCGTCGAAGGAACGTCATTGAACAATGTGGGATGGGACTTTATGAGTTTACATATGTCCCGTCTGAACGGATCAGACAAATGTTTCAAATAACCATCTAAGTCGGACATCACTTCAGAATTACGCAGCCGCGCACCAGACACAGCATCACATCTGTCATCCAGCCCATCATCCCTTGGATCATACGGAGACTGGACGACAGTAACTGACGCAACAGGCGCGACCACCGGCGGCGAAGGCACTTTTGCTTTGCGGTCAATATACTTTTTCAGCATATTGATATGACACACTCGCGATTTCTTTTTGCGGTCAGGGGTTTGCACAACATAATCGGTGTCACTAAGTTTGCTCTCGATTTCGTACGGGCCAGAAAACTTTGCCTGCAGGGCGGAACCCACCACAGGTAAAAGAACGAGGACGCGGTCACCTGGGTGGAATATCCGCGCCACAGTTCTTTTATCATAACGTTCTTTCATTTTGGACTGCGCGGACGCAAGTGAAGTTAAAGCCAAATCACGGGCATGATGTAATCGCTCCCGAAACGAACTTACGTAGTCCAAAATGTTAGTTTTTGAGTTGGGCTCACTGGCGAGTAACTTTTCACGGAGCAGGCGGAGAGGCCCACGCACAGTGTGGCCAAAAACTAAATCAGCGGGACTGAACCCCAACGACTCCTGCACAGTTTCTCTGACCGCAAATAAGAGGAGAGGCAACCCCACATCCCATTCACGTTTTGACTCAAGACAGAATTTCCGGAGCATGGCTTTTAATGTTTGGTGGAACCGTTCTAAGGTGCCTTGACTTTCTGGATGATACGCACTGGAGGTTCTATGCTGAATGTCAAGCTCTGACATGACCTGGGCGAATACTTTAGATGTAAAATTTGAACCCTGGTCACTTTGGATGCGTTTTGGCAGACCAAATGTGGAGAAGAAACTCACCAAGGCTTTGATGACGGCACGGGACTTCAGGCTGCGCAGTGGAACGGCCTCTGGGTAACGAGTGGCGGCGCACATTATTGTCAAAATGTACTGGTGACCGGACTTTGTTTTTGGCAATGGGCCAACGCAGTCCACAATAACGTGCTCAAATGGCTCGCACACAACAGGAATCGGCTTTAATGGAGCAGCCGGAACAGTTTGGTTCGGTTTGCCAGCTATTTGACAGCTGTGGCAAGAACGACAGAATGCAACAACGTCGGACTTGAGTCCGGGCCAGAAGAAATAACGGAGGACACGGAGGTACGTTTTCTTAACACCCAGGTGTCCGGACAATACGTGATCATGAGCCAAACTAAGAACATGACCACGGAGAGGCGTCGGCACCACAATTTGGCACACCGACTCGTGCGTAAAACCTGAAGTCCACCTGCGCATCAACACGCCATCATCCAGGAGGTAAGACACGGTTCCATCCGGGTTTGGTTTGTTCACTAATGAGAAAAGGGAAGACAATGTAGGGTCATCATTTTGTTCTTTGATCAGACAGGCTTTATCAACTGACAAGGTTAAGTTTTCATCACCAGAGCGCACAATGGGTTGCACTTGAATAGTTACATTACCTCCGTTTTCTGGACATTTTTCACATGTCGGGTCAGGCACACACAGAAACGAATCACTTAGATCAACACAGTCTTTATATTTTTTCGCCTGAGCACGCGTCACGGCGCACACAGGGAACACAGGAGGCGAATCCAGCGCAGCTGGCACAGAAACACACACAGTGGGAATCGGGTTTTCGACTACTTCAGGCGTGGGGAAAACTTTATCACCGGCCAAATCATTCCCCAAAACTAAATCTACACCCGACATTGGCAACTGAGACCTCACAGCAACTCGACACTGGCCAGACACAAATTCTGATGACAGCTGTATGAAGTGCAAAGGCGCACGCACGACGCACAGCTTCACCCCCCACATCAGAATGTCTGACCCACAGTAAGATTTATCAGAGAACGGCAGGACACTCTCACGAATCAGGGATTGTTTTGCTCCTGTATCCCTCAGGATATTAATGGGTATTTTCGTTTCCTCCCCCACCAAAGAAACAAAACCCCGCGACATGAACGGCTTAAAGCCCTCGTCTATGGCACCACGTTCCGCCACGCGCAGCGCTTCAATAGAACCAGATTTCGTTTGTATTAGACCAACTGGATGTTTTGTGGTTTTAAACTGCTCCTTCCTTCTAAGCGTGGGACAGGCAGCGATGAGGTGCCCCTGTTCGCGGCAATAGAAACATTCTCTATCCTCCGACGGACCGGCGGGGGCGCGGCGGATATTTCTGGGGGATTTAACTCTCCTCTCAGAAATTAAATCACGCCGGCTTGGAGGCGAGAACACGCTCTTGTGTGTTAATGCAAACTCATCGGCAAGAATAGCGGCCGCAGAAAGAGAGGCGACTTTCTGCTCATTTAAATGAACCGCGATTCTCTCTGGCAGGCAGTTTTTGAACTCCTCCAGTAACACAAGCTCACGTAATGCCTCCACAGTAACGACTTTACTGGCATGACACCATTTATCAAACAACGCTCTTTTCTCACGTGCAAACTCCATGAATGTCTGGGTGGCAGTTTTTTCTCTCCGTCTAAACCTTTGTCTATAAGCCTCTGGCACTAACTCATACGCACGGAGGACAGTGGCCTTAACAATATCATAATTTAGACTGTCCTCAATTGACAAGGAATTACAAACTTCCTGAGCTTTTCCCACTAGTTTACACTGAAGTAACAGAGGCCACACATTTTTAGGCCAACTTAAAGTAGCTGCTATTCTTTCAAAAGCACAAAAGTATGAATCAACCTCAGCTTCTCTAAAGGGGGGTACAAGTGCCACGTGCCGGCTCACATCGAAGCTATCAGGAGCTTGAGAAGGTGGTGAGGGTGTTAAAGGGTGCTTAGGCTTGGTAGGCGCAGCAGCTCCCTGCTCCATCTCCAGAGCCCTGACCCTTAAGTGCATGGCCTGGACCTCCAACTCCCTTTGTCTGACCTCAGCCTCCCGTATGCGCAGAGTTAACTCGAGCTCTGCAGCTGACAGCTCTTGCTGTACGGGGAGATCTGGGAGTGGGGCCGGAGTGCCAGCTACACCTACCTCAACTCCAAACGCAGGAGCCTCCGCTCCTATCGCCGGAGCTGGGTCATCTACAAACCAACCCTCTTCGCTCAGCCTCTCATACAGGAGCTCTTTTATCCTCCGCTTTTTAGCCCGTGCAGGCACTTGTACTTCATAGGCCTCAGCCAGCAAACAAAGGTCTGCTGTTCTACACTTATCCAACTTGGCCAGAGTTGGGTGTGCCCTAAAACCCTCTACATCAAACTCCATAACTACACACACCACCCCACCCAAGAAAACTGCCAACCAGACAAACGGAGAAACAGCTACTTACCAAACAGACGACGCCAGAAAAAAGGGAAAGAACGACGAGCCCCCATAAATCATGTTACGTCCCAGCCTAGGGGAACTGGATGCAACATGACCTGTTGAGCCCCCTCGCTCCTCCCATCCCCAAGAAAATGGCCAAAAGCAGGGTTTTCACTCTATACAGTAGCCTTTATTTGCTCGGACATGAGAAACGGCCCAAAACAACAAACAAAACTCAGTTCTCTAAACTGACCTACTCAAACAAAGAAAACCAAAATACAGGGATCTAACCTAACTAAGGTGCAAAAACAGGAGAAAAAGGGTTTAAAACAAAGGGCTTCTCATTCCTACTGGCTACTACTTTAATATAAGGGTTAACAAAAGGTTGCAGAGACACACACACATCAGGCCTTGGTTGGGGATGAGGGAGGGAGAGAGAGCGAAGGCCGGAACCAGGCAGCTTTAATAGTCCCCATCCACCAATCAGCAGCACTCCTCCTCGGCCATGTGGTCCTGCAGCACACACCTGCACACACACACTCTTCCACACACACACTGATTGCATAGGGAGACAGAGAGACACAGGCACCACACACAGCATAACACACACCGCCTAACACTAATAAACATAGGGCTATAACAGACCCCCAGATGATATATCAGAGTTTGGAAAAAATTAAATTTTTGGTCAAAAAAAAAAAAAAAAATTTGGTCAAAAAAAGACGACAGGCGCGTACCTGTCGTCTTTTTAAAATCGCCTGTTTGGTTTTTGGTCATTTTCTCCAAAACCACCGGCCCGATTTCAACCAAACCTTCTGCGTTGGACTCCCCTCGGACCCCCAGATGATATATCCGAGTTTGGAGAAATTTTAATTTTTGGTATAAAAAAAAAAAAAATTTGGTCAAAAAAAGACGACATGCGCGTACCTGTCGTCTTTTTAAAATCGCCTGTTTGGTTTTTGGTCATTTTCTCCAAAACCACCGGCCCGATTTCAACCAAACCTTCTGCGTTGGACTCCCCTCGGACCCCCAGAATATATGTCCGAGTTTGGAAAAAATTAAATTTTTGGTCAAAAAAAAAAAAAAAAATTTGGTCAAAAAAAGACGACAGGCGCGTACCTGTCGTCTTTTTAAAATCGCCTGTTTGGTTTTTGGTCATTTTCTCCAAAACCACCGGCCCGATTTCAACCAAACCTTCTGCGTTGGACTCCCCTCGGACCCCCAGATGATATATCCGAGTTTGGAAAAAATTAAATTTTTGGTCAAAAAAAAAAAAAAATTTGGTCAAAAAAAGACGACAGGCGCGTACCTGTCGTCTTTTTAAAATCGCCTGTTTGGTTTTTGGTCATTTTCTCCAAAACCACCGGCCCGATTTCAACCAAACCTTCTGCGTTGGACTCCCCTCGGACCCCCAGATGATATATCCGAGTTTGGAGAAATTTTAATTTTTGGTATAAAAAAAAAAAAATTTGGTCAAAAAAAGACGACAGGCGCGTACCTGTCGTCTTTTTAAAATCGCCTGTTTGGTTTTTGGTCATTTTCTCCAAAACCACCGGCCCGATTTCAACCAAACCTTCTGCGTTGGACTCCCCTCGGACCCCCAGATGATATATCCGAGTTTGGAGAAATTTTAATTTTTGGTATAAAAAAAAAAAAAATTTGGTCAAAAAAAGACGACAGGCGCACCTGTCGTCTTTTTAAAATCGCCTGTTTGGTTTTTGGTCATTTTCTCCAAAACCACCGGCCCGATTTCAACCAAACCTTCTGCGTTGGACTCCCCTCGGACCCCCAGATGATATATCCGAGTTTGGAGAAATTTTAATTTTTGGTCAAAAAAAAAAAAAAAATTGGTCAAAAAAAGACAGGCGCGTACCTGTCGTCTTTTTAAAATCGCCTGTTTGGTTTTTGGTCATTTTCTCCAAAACCACCGGCCCGATTTCAACCAAACCTTCTGCGTTGGACTCCCCTCGGACCCCCAGATGATATATCCGAGTTTGGAGAAATTTTAATTTTTGGTCAAAAAAAAAAAAAAAAATTTGGTCAAAAAAAGACGACAGGCGCGTACCTGTCGTCTTTTTAAAATCGCCTGTTTGGTTTTTGGTCATTTTCTCCAAAACCACCGGCCCGATTTCAACCAAACCTTCTGCGTTGGACTCCCCTCGGACCCCCAGATGATATATCCGAGTTTGGAGAAATTTTAATTTTTGGTCAAAAAAAAAAAAAAAAAATTTGGTCAAAAAAAGACGACAGGCGCGTACCTGTCGTCTTTTTAAAATCGCCTGTTTGGTTTTTGGTCATTTTCTCCAAAACCACCGGCCCGATTTCAACCAAACCTTCTGCGTTGGACTCCCCTCGGACCCCCAGATGATATATCCGAGTTTGGAGAAAGTTTAATTTTTGGTATAAAAAAAAAAAAAAATTGGTCAAAAAAAGACGACAGTCTTTTTAAAATCGCCTGTTTGGTTTTTGGTCATTTTCTCCAAAACCACCGGCCCGATTTCAACCAAACCTTCTGCGTTGGACTCCCCTCGGACCCCCAGATGATATATCAGAGTTTGGAAAAAATTAAATTTTTGGTCAAAAAAAAAAAAAAAAATTTGGTCAAAAAAAGACGACAGGCGCGTACCTGTCGTCTTTTTAAAATCGCCTGTTTGGTTTTTGGTCATTTTCTCCAAAACCACCGGCCCGATTTCAACCAAACCTTCTGCGTTGGACTCCCCTCGGACCCCCAGATGATATATCCGAGTTTGGAGAAATTTTAATTTTTGGTATAAAAAAAAAAAAAATTTGGTCAAAAAAAGACGACATGCGCGTACCTGTCGTCTTTTTAAAATCGCCTGTTTGGTTTTTGGTCATTTTCTCCAAAACCACCGGCCCGATTTCAACCAAACCTTCTGCGTTGGACTCCCCTCGGACCCCCAGAATATATGTCCGAGTTTGGAAAAAATTAAATTTTTGGTCAAAAAAAAAAAAAAAAAATTGGTCAAAAAAAGACGACAGGCGCGTACCTGTCGTCTTTTTAAAATCGCCTGTTTGGTTTTTGGTCATTTTCTCCAAAACCACCGGCCCGATTTCAACCAAACCTTCTGCGTTGGACTCCCCTCGGACCCCCAGATGATATATCAGAGTTTGGAAAAAATTAAATTTTTGGTCAAAAAAAAAAAAAAAATTTGGTCAAAAAAAGACGACAGGCGCGTACCTGTCGTCTTTTTAAAATCGCCTGTTTGGTTTTTGGTCATTTTCTCCAAAACCACCGGCCCGATTTCAACCAAACCTTCTGCGTTGGACTCCCCTCGGACCCCCAGATGATATATCCGAGTTTGGAAAAAATTAAATTTTTGGTCAAAAAAAAAAAAAAAATTTGGTCAAAAAAAGACGACAGGCGCGTACCTGTCGTCTTTTTAAAATCGCCTGTTTGGTTTTTGGTCATTTTCTCCAAAACCACCGGCCCGATTTCAACCAAACCTTCTGCGTTGGACTCCCCTCGGACCCCCAGATGATATATCCGAGTTTGGAGAAATTTTAATTTTTGGTATAAAAAAAAAAAAATTTGGTCAAAAAAAGACGACAGGCGCGTACCTGTCGTCTTTTTAAAATCGCCTGTTTGGTTTTTGGTCATTTTCTCCAAAACCACCGGCCCGATTTCAACCAAACCTTCTGCGTTGGACTCCCCTCGGACCCCCAGATGATATATCAGAGTTTGGAAAAAATTAAATTTTTGGTCAAAAAAAAAAAAAAAAATTGGTCAAAAAAAGACGACAGGCGCGTACCTGTCGTCTTTTTAAAATCGCCTGTTTGGTTTTTGGTCATTTTCTCCAAAACCACCGGCCCGATTTAAACCAAACCTTCTGCGTTGGACTCCCCTCGGACCCCCAGATGATATATCAGAGTTTGGAAAAAATTAAATTTTTGGTCAAAAAAAAAAAAAAAAATTTGGTCAAAAAAAGACGACAGGCGCGTACCTGTCGTCTTTTTAAAATCGCCTGTTTGGTTTTTGGTCATTTTCTCCAAAACCACCGGCCCGATTTCAACCAAACCTTCTGCGTTGGACTCCCCTCGGACCCCCAGATGATATATCAGAGTTTGGAAAAAATTAAATTTTTGGTCAAAAAAAAAAATAAAATTTGGTCAAAAAAAGACGACAGGCGCGTACCTGTCGTCTTTTTAAAATCGCCTGTTTGGTTTTTGGTCATTTTCTCCAAAACCACCGGCCCGATTTCAACCAAACCTTCTGCGTTGGACTCCCCTCGGACCCCAGATGATATATCCGAGTTTGGAGAAATTTTAATTTTTGGTATAAAAAAAAAAAAAAATTGGTCAAAAAAAGACGACAGGCGCGTACCTGTCGTCTTTTTAAAATCGCCTGTTTAGTTTTTGGTCATTTTCTCCAAAACCACCGGCCCGATTTCAACCAAACCTTCTGCGTTGGACTCCCCTCGGACCCCCAGATGATATATCCGAGTTTGGAGAAATTTTAATTTTTGGTCAAAAAAAAAAAAAAAAAGGTCAAAAAAAGACAGGCGCGTACCTGTCGTCTTTTTAAAATCGCCTGTTTGGTTTTTGGTCATTTTCTCCAAAACCACCGGCCCGATTTCAACCAAACCTTCTGCGTTGGACTCCCCTCGGACCCCCAGATGATATATCAGAGTTTGGAAAAAATTAAATTTTTGGTCAAAAAAAAAAAAAAAAATTTGTTCAAAAAAAGACGACAGGCGCGTACCTGTCGTCTTTTTAAAATCGCCTGTTTGGTTTTTGGTCATTTTCTCCAAAACCACCGGCCCGATTTCAACCAAACCTTCTGCGTTGGACTCCCCTCGGACCCCCAGATGATATATCCGAGTTTGGAGAAATTTGGAGAAATTTTAATTTTTGGTAAAAAAAAAAAAAAAAATTTGGTCAAAAAAAGACGACAGGCGCGTACCTGTCGTCTTTTTAAAATCGCCTGTTTGGTTTTTGGTCATTTTCTCCAAAACCACCGGCCCGATTTCAACCAAACCTTCTGCGTTGGACTCCCCTCGGACCCCCAGATGATATATCCGAGTTTGGAGAAATTTTAATTTTTGGTATAAAAAAAAAAAAAATTTGGTCAAAAAAAGACGACAGGCGCGTACCTGTCGTCTTTTTAAAATCGCCTGTTTGGTTTTTGGTCATTTTCTCCAAAACCACCGGCCCGATTTCAACCAAACCTTCTGCGTTGGACTCCCCTCGGACCCCCAGATGATATATCCGAGCAGGGGTCGCGTTAACCGGATATTTTCCGTCATTGACCGTTTTTTTAAAACGGTGACGGAAAGATTTTGAGGCCATCAGTCATTTTGACAGATTGCAATTCACAGCCATGGCCGTCTGGCCATGTGCATTTGTTTACAATGAAGCCGGCGGATAATCAATAAATGGAGCTGTGGATAACGATATAAAACATATACAATGTCACAAAGTCACTACGGTGAGAATTAGATAAAAAAAAAAAAAAAAAAAAACCTCACAGCTGGCTGGTGCGCTCAGTAGAAAACGCTGTAGTACATACCCCAGGCCTGTGTGGAGCGTGTGTGGCGCTGTAGCCACACTAACAACAGAGAAGAAGACAGAAAGCTTCCCCGCAGTATTCAAACTCCTTCAAGTGGATTAAATGTTGACTGGGAGTCGTGTCAGTGCAAATATGACGATCAATAATGATTTAACGGGCGAGATTCAGCTGCAGTGTCCGAGGGACCGACAGTAGTCAGCTGTTAAATTACATCCATAGACTGAAGCTGTAGGCTACACAGCGGTGTGTCTCGGTACAGGTAGAGCAGTGGGAGTTTCACACACTCGCCGCACACAACTCTTCTAAAGGTAACGTTAAGCCTCTTTTAATGTATTCTGCCCGCCGTGGCATTGTTTATAACACTTAAAGCTGCGTGGGGTTTTGTCCTGTCTGAATTTGTGCTGCATCTGGCTGTGTGGTCTAGTAGCAGTTCTTTCAGTGATGCGCAATGGCTGCGTGCGTGCGTAAAAGAGAGATGAGAGAGAGGGAGGGAGGGAGAGAGAGAGAGAGAGAGAGAGAGAGAGAGAGAGAGAGAGAGAGAGAGAGAGAGAGAGAGAGAGACCCCCGCATTCACTGAATGACCCCCGATTAGATGTGATCTGACGCCGACTCTGCTGCGGAGCATTCTCTGTTCAATTTGTTTGTACTTGATATGAATTAAAAATGAATTAAAATTAGTGCTATTGAATATGTCATTATTATCATAAAAAAATTTAAAGTGACCGGTAAAAATAGATTATGACGGAATTTTTATGACCCCGTCAGTCAAAATGACCGGCAACGAAAAAGTCTAGCGCAACCTCTGTATCCGAGTTTGGAGAAATTTGGAGAAATTTTAATTTTTGGTCAAAAAAAAAAAAAATTTGGTCAAAAAAAGACGACAGGCGCGTACCTGTCGTCTTTTTAAAATCGCCTGTTTGGTTTTTGGTCATTTTCTCCAAAACCACCGGCCCGATTTCAACCAAACCTTCTGCGTTGGACTCCCCTCGGACCCCCAGATGATATATCCGAGTTTGGAAAAAATTAAATTTTTGGTCAAAAAAAAAAAAAAAAATTTGGTCAAAAAAAGACGACAGGCGCGTACCTGTCGTCTTTTTAAAATCGCCTGTTTGGTTTTTGGTCATTTTCTCCAAAACCACCGGCCCGATTACAACCAAACCTTCTGCGTTGGACTCCCCTCGGACCCCCAGATGATATATCCGAGTTTGGAAAAAAATAAATTTTTGGTAAAAAAAAAAAAAAAATTTGGTCAAAAAAAGACGACAGGCGCGTACCTGTCGTCTTTTTAAAATCGCCTGTTTGGTTTTTGGTCATTTTCTCCAAAACCACCGGCCCGATTTCAACCAAACCTTCTGCGTTGGACTCCCCTCGGACCCCCAGAATATATGTCCGAGTTTGGAAAAAATTAAATTTTTGGTCAAAAAAAAAAAAAAAAATTTGGTCAAAAAAAGACGACAGGCGCGTACCTGTCGTCTTTTTAAAATCGCCTGTTTGGTTTTTGGTCATTTTCTCCAAAACCACCGGCCCGATTTCAACCAAACCTTCTGCGTTGGACTCCCCTCGGACCCCCAGATGATATATCCGAGTTTGGAAAAAATTAAATTTTTGGTCAAAAAAAAAAAAAAAATTTGGTCAAAAAAAGACGACAGGCGCGTACCTGTCGTCTTTTTAAAATCGCCTGTTTGGTTTTTGGTCATTTTCTCCAAAACCACCGGCCCGATTTCAACCAAACCTTCTGCGTTGGACTCCCCTCGGACCCCCAGATGATATATCCGAGTTTGGAGAAATTTTAATTTTTGGTATAAAAAAAAAAAAATTTGGTCAAAAAAAGACGACAGGCGCGTACCTGTCGTCTTTTTAAAATCGCCTGTTTGGTTTTTGGTCATTTTCTCCAAAACCACCGGCCCGATTTCAACCAAACCTTCTGCGTTGGACTCCCCTCGGACCCCCAGATGATATATCCGAGTTTGGAGAAATTTTAATTTTTGGTATAAAAAAAAAAAAAATTTGGTCAAAAAAAGACGACAGGCGCGTACCTGTCGTCTTTTTAAAATCGCCTGTTTGGTTTTTGGTCATTTTCTCCAAAACCACCGGCCCGATTTCAACCAAACCTTCTGCGTTGGACTCCCCTCGGACCCCCAGATGATATATCCGAGTTTGGAGAAATTTTAATTTTTGGTCAAAAAAAAAAAAAAAATTGGTCAAAAAAAGACAGGCGCGTACCTGTCGTCTTTTTAAAATCGCCTGTTTGGTTTTTGGTCATTTTCTCCAAAACCACCGGCCCGATTTCAACCAAACCTTCTGCGTTGGACTCCCCTCGGACCCCCAGATGATATATCCGAGTTTGGAGAAATTTTAATTTTTGGTCAAAAAAAAAAAAAAAAATTTGGTCAAAAAAAGACGACAGGCGCGTACCTGTCGTCTTTTTAAAATCGCCTGTTTGGTTTTTGGTCATTTTCTCCAAAACCACCGGCCCGATTTCAACCAAACCTTCTGCGTTGGACTCCCCTCGGACCCCCAGATGATATATCCGAGTTTGGAGAAATTTTAATTTTTGGTCAAAAAAAAAAAAAAAAAATTTGGTCAAAAAAAGACGACAGGCGCGTACCTGTCGTCTTTTTAAAATCGCCTGTTTGGTTTTTGGTCATTTTCTCCAAAACCACCGGCCCGATTTCAACCAAACCTTCTGCGTTGGACTCCCCTCGGACCCCCAGATGATATATCCGAGTTTGGAGAAAGTTTAATTTTTGGTATAAAAAAAAAAAAAAATTGGTCAAAAAAAGACGACAGTCTTTTTAAAATCGCCTGTTTGGTTTTTGGTCATTTTCTCCAAAACCACCGGCCCGATTTCAACCAAACCTTCTGCGTTGGACTCCCCTCGGACCCCCAGATGATATATCAGAGTTTGGAAAAAATTAAATTTTTGGTCAAAAAAAAAAAAAAAAATTTGGTCAAAAAAAGACGACAGGCGCGTACCTGTCGTCTTTTTAAAATCGCCTGTTTGGTTTTTGGTCATTTTCTCCAAAACCACCGGCCCGATTTCAACCAAACCTTCTGCGTTGGACTCCCCTCGGACCCCCAGATGATATATCCGAGTTTGGAGAAATTTTAATTTTTGGTATAAAAAAAAAAAAAATTTGGTCAAAAAAAGACGACATGCGCGTACCTGTCGTCTTTTTAAAATCGCCTGTTTGGTTTTTGGTCATTTTCTCCAAAACCACCGGCCCGATTTCAACCAAACCTTCTGCGTTGGACTCCCCTCGGACCCCCAGAATATATGTCCGAGTTTGGAAAAAATTAAATTTTTGGTCAAAAAAAAAAAAAAAAAATTGGTCAAAAAAAGACGACAGGCGCGTACCTGTCGTCTTTTTAAAATCGCCTGTTTGGTTTTTGGTCATTTTCTCCAAAACCACCGGCCCGATTTCAACCAAACCTTCTGCGTTGGACTCCCCTCGGACCCCCAGATGATATATCCGAGTTTGGAAAAAATTAAATTTTTGGTCAAAAAAAAAAAAAAAATTTGGTCAAAAAAAGACGACAGGCGCGTACCTGTCGTCTTTTTAAAATCGCCTGTTTGGTTTTTGGTCATTTTCTCCAAAACCACCGGCCCGATTTCAACCAAACCTTCTGCGTTGGACTCCCCTCGGACCCCCAGATGATATATCCGAGTTTGGAAAAAATTAAATTTTTGGTCAAAAAAAAAAAAAAAATTTGGTCAAAAAAAGACGACAGGCGCGTACCTGTCGTCTTTTTAAAATCGCCTGTTTGGTTTTTGGTCATTTTCTCCAAAACCACCGGCCCGATTTCAACCAAACCTTCTGCGTTGGACTCCCCTCGGACCCCCAGATGATATATCCGAGTTTGGAGAAATTTTAATTTTTGGTATAAAAAAAAAAAAATTTGGTCAAAAAAAGACGACAGGCGCGTACCTGTCGTCTTTTTAAAATCGCCTGTTTGGTTTTTGGTCATTTTCTCCAAAACCACCGGCCCGATTTCAACCAAACCTTCTGCGTTGGACTCCCCTCGGACCCCCAGATGATATATCAGAGTTTGGAAAAAATTAAATTTTTGGTCAAAAAAAAAAAAAAAAATTGGTCAAAAAAAGACGACAGGCGCGTACCTGTCGTCTTTTTAAAATCGCCTGTTTGGTTTTTGGTCATTTTCTCCAAAACCACCGGCCCGATTTAAACCAAACCTTCTGCGTTGGACTCCCCTCGGACCCCCAGATGATATATCAGAGTTTGGAAAAAATTAAATTTTTGGTCAAAAAAAAAAAAAAAAATTTGGTCAAAAAAAGACGACAGGCGCGTACCTGTCGTCTTTTTAAAATCGCCTGTTTGGTTTTTGGTCATTTTCTCCAAAACCACCGGCCCGATTTCAACCAAACCTTCTGCGTTGGACTCCCCTCGGACCCCCAGATGATATATCAGAGTTTGGAAAAAATTAAATTTTTGGTCAAAAAAAAAAATAAAATTTGGTCAAAAAAAGACGACAGGCGCGTACCTGTCGTCTTTTTAAAATCGCCTGTTTGGTTTTTGGTCATTTTCTCCAAAACCACCGGCCCGATTTCAACCAAACCTTCTGCGTTGGACTCCCCTCGGACCCCAGATGATATATCCGAGTTTGGAGAAATTTTAATTTTTGGTATAAAAAAAAAAAAAAATTGGTCAAAAAAAGACGACAGGCGCGTACCTGTCGTCTTTTTAAAATCGCCTGTTTAGTTTTTGGTCATTTTCTCCAAAACCACCGGCCCGATTTCAACCAAACCTTCTGCGTTGGACTCCCCTCGGACCCCCAGATGATATATCCGAGTTTGGAGAAATTTTAATTTTTGGTCAAAAAAAAAAAAAAAAAGGTCAAAAAAAGACAGGCGCGTACCTGTCGTCTTTTTAAAATCGCCTGTTTGGTTTTTGGTCATTTTCTCCAAAACCACCGGCCCGATTTCAACCAAACCTTCTGCGTTGGACTCCCCTCGGACCCCCAGATGATATATCAGAGTTTGGAAAAAATTAAATTTTTGGTCAAAAAAAAAAAAAAAAATTTGTTCAAAAAAAGACGACAGGCGCGTACCTGTCGTCTTTTTAAAATCGCCTGTTTGGTTTTTGGTCATTTTCTCCAAAACCACCGGCCCGATTTCAACCAAACCTTCTGCGTTGGACTCCCCTCGGACCCCCAGATGATATATCCGAGTTTGGAGAAATTTGGAGAAATTTTAATTTTTGGTAAAAAAAAAAAAAAAAATTTGGTCAAAAAAAGACGACAGGCGCGTACCTGTCGTCTTTGTAAAATCGCCTGTTTGGTTTTTGGTCATTTTCTCCAAAACCACCGGCCCGATTTCAACCAAACCTTCTGCGTTGGACTCCCCTCGGACCCCCAGATGATATATCCGAGTTTGGAGAAATTTTAATTTTTGGTATAAAAAAAAAAAAAATTTGGTCAAAAAAAGACGACAGGCGCGTACCTGTCGTCTTTTTAAAATCGCCTGTTTGGTTTTTGGTCATTTTCTCCAAAACCACCGGCCCGATTTCAACCAAACCTTCTGCGTTGGACTCCCCTCGGACCCCCAGATGATATATCCGAGTTTGGAGAAATTTTAATTTTTGGTATAAAAAAAAAAAAAAATTGGTCAAAAAAAGACGACAGGCGCGTACCTGTCGTCTTTTTAAAATCGCCTGTTTGGTTTTTGGTCATTTTCTCCAAAACCACCGGCCCGATTTCAACCAAACCTTCTGCGTTGGACTCCCCTCGGACCCCCAGATGATATATCCGAGCAGGGGTCGCGTTAACCGGATATTTTCCGTCATTGACCGTTTTTTTAAAACGGTGACGGAAAGATTTTGAGGCCATCAGTCATTTTGACAGATTGCAATTCACAGCCATGGCCGTCTGGCCATGTGCATTTGTTTACAATGAAGCCGGCGGATAATCAATAAATGGAGCTGTGGATAACGATATAAAACATATACAATGTCACAAAGTCACTACGGTGAGAATTAGATAAAAAAAAAAAAAAAAAAAAAACCTCACAGCTGGCTGGTGCGCTCAGTAGAAAACGCTGTAGTACATACCCCAGGCCTGTGTGGAGCGTGTGTGGCGCTGTAGCCACACTAACAACAGAGAAGAAGACAGAAAGCTTCCCCGCAGTATTCAAACTCCTTCAAGTGGATTAAATGTTGACTGGGAGTCGTGTCAGTGCAAATATGACGATCAATAATGATTTAACGGGCGAGATTCAGCTGCAGTGTCCGAGGGACCGACAGTAGTCAGCTGTTAAATTACATCCATAGACTGAAGCTGTAGGCTACACAGCGGTGTGTCTCGGTACAGGTAGAGCAGTGGGAGTTTCACACACTCGCCGCACACAACTCTTCTAAAGGTAACGTTAAGCCTCTTTTAATGTATTCTGCCCGCCGTGGCATTGTTTATAACACTTAAAGCTGCGTGGGGTTTTGTCCTGTCTGAATTTGTGCTGCATCTGGCTGTGTGGTCTAGTAGCAGTTCTTTCAGTGATGCGCAATGGCTGCGTGCGTGCGTAAAAGAGAGATGAGAGAGAGGGAGAGAGAGAGAGAGAGAGAGAGAGAGAGAGAGAGAGAGAGAGAGAGAGAGAGAGAGAGAGAGAGACCCCCGCATTCACTGAATGACCCCCGATTAGATGTGATCTGACGCCGACTCTGCTGCGGAGCATTCTCTGTTCAATTTGTTTGTACTTGATATGAATTAAAAATGAATTAAAATTAGTGCTATTGAATATGTCATTATTATCATAAAAAAATTTAAAGTGACCGGTAAAAATAGATTATGACGGAATTTTTATGACCCCGTCAGTCAAAATGACCGGCGACGAAAAAGTCTAGCGCAACCTCTGTATCCGAGTTTGGAGAAATTTGGAGAAATTTTAATTTTTGGTCAAAAAAAAAAAAAATTTGGTCAAAAAAAGACGACAGGCGCGTACCTGTCGTCTTTTTAAAATCGCCTGTTTGGTTTTTGGTCATTTTCTCCAAAACCACCGGCCCGATTTCAACCAAACCTTCTGCGTTGGACTCCCCTCGGACCCCCAGATGATATATCCGAGTTTGGAAAAAATTAAATTTTTGGTCAAAAAAAAAAAAAAAAATTTGGTCAAAAAAAGACGACAGGCGCGTACCTGTCGTCTTTTTAAAATCGCCTGTTTGGTTTTTGGTCATTTTCTCCAAAACCACCGGCCCGATTACAACCAAACCTTCTGCGTTGGACTCCCCTCGGACCCCCAGATGATATATCCGAGTTTGGAAAAAAATAAATTTTTGGTAAAAAAAAAAAAAAAATTTGGTCAAAAAAAGACGACAGGCGCGTACCTGTCGTCTTTTTAAAATCGCCTGTTTGGTTTTTGGTCATTTTCTCCAAAACCACCGGCCCGATTTCAACCAAACCTTCTGCGTTGGACTCCCCTCGGACCCCCAGATGATATATCCGAGTTTGGAGAAATTTTAATTTTTGGTATAAAAAAAAAAAAAATTTGGTCAAAAAAAGACGACAGGCGCGTACCTGTCGTCTTTTTAAAATCGCCTGTTTGGTTTTTGGTCATTTTCTCCAAAACCACCGGCCCGATTTCAACCAAACCTTCTGCGTTGGACTCCCCTCGGACCCCCAGATGATATATCAGAGTTTGGAAAAAATTAAATTTTTGGTCAAAGAAAAAAAAAAAAATTTGGTCAAAAAAAGACGACAGGCGCGTACCTGTCGTCTTTTTAAAATCGCCTGTTTGGTTTTTGGTCATTTTCTCCAAAACCACCGGCCCGATTACAACCAAACCTTCTGCGTTGGACTCCCCTCGGACCCCCAGATGATATATCCGAGTTTGGAAAAAAATAAATTTTTGGTAAAAAAAAAAAAAAAATTTGGTCAAAAAAAGACGACAGGCGCGTACCTGTCGTCTTTTTAAAATCGCCTGTTTGGTTTTTGGTCATTTTCTCCAAAACCACCGGCCCGATTTCAACCAAACCTTCTGCGTTGGACTCCCCTCGGACCCCCAGATGATATATCCGAGTTTGGAGAAATTTTAATTTTTGGTATAAAAAAAAAAAAAATTTGGTCAAAAAAAGACGACAGGCGCGTACCTGTCGTCTTTTTAAAATCGCCTGTTTGGTTTTTGGTCATTTTCTCCAAAACCACCGGCCCGATTTCAACCAAACCTTCTGCGTTGGACTCCCCTCGGACCCCCAGATGATATATCAGAGTTTGGAAAAAATTAAATTTTTGGTCAAAGAAAAAAAAAAAAAATTGGTCAAAAAAAGACGACAGGCGCGTACCTGTCGTCTTTTTAAAATCGCCTGTTTGGTTTTTGGTCATTTTCTCCAAAACCACCGGCCCGATTTCAACCAAACCTTCTGCGTTGGACTCCCCTCGGACCCCCAGATGATATATCCGAGTTTGGAAAAAATTAAATTTTTGGTCAAAAAAAAAAAAAAAAATTTGGTCAAAAAAAGACGACAGGCGCGTACCTGTCGTCTTTTTAAAATCGCCTGTTTGGTTTTTGGTCATTTTCTCCAAAACCACCGGCCCGATTTCAACCAAACCTTCTGCGTTGGACTCCCCTCGGACCCCCAGATGATATATCCGAGTTTGGAAAAAAATAAATTTTTGGTAAAAAAAAAAAAAAAATTTGGTCAAAAAAAGACGACAGGCGCGTACCTGTCGTCTTTTTAAAATCGCCTGTTTGGTTTTTGGTCATTTTCTCCAAAACCACCGGCCCGATTACAACCAAACCTTCTGCGTTGGACTCCCCTCGGACCCCCAGATGATATATCCGAGTTTGGAGAAATTTTAATTTTTGGTATAAAAAAAAAAAAAATTTGGTCAAAAAAAGACGACAGGCGCGTACCTGTCGTCTTTTTAAAATCGCCTGTTTGGTTTTTGGTCATTTTCTCCAAAACCACCGGCCCGATTTCAACCAAACCTTCTGCGTTGGACTCCCCTCGGACCCCCAGATGATATATCCGAGTTTGGAGAAATTTTAATTTTTGGTATAAAAAAAAAAAAATTTGGTCAAAAAAAGACGACAGGCGCGTACCTGTCGTCTTTTTAAAATCGCCTGTTTGGTTTTTGGTCATTTTCTCCAAAACCACCGGCCCGATTTCAACCAAACCTTCTGCGTTGGACTCCCCTCGGACCCCCAGATGATATATCCGAGTTTGGAAAATTTTTTATTTTTGGTCAAAAAAAAAAAAAAAAATTTGGTCAAAAAAAGACGACAGGCGCGTACCTGTCGTCTTTTTAAAATCGCCTGTTTGGTTTTTGGTCATTTTCTCCAAAACCACCGGCCCGATTTCAACCAAACCTTCTGCGTTGGACTCCCCTCGGACCCCCAGATGATATATCCGAGTTTGGAAAAAATTAAATTTTTGGTCAAAAAAAAAAAAAAAAATTTGGTCAAAAAAAGACGACAGGCGCGTACCTGTCGTCTTTTTAAAATCGCCTGTTTGGTTTTTGGTCATTTTCTCCAAAACCACCGGCCCGATTTCAACCAAACCTTCTGCGTTGGACTCCCCTCGGACCCCCAGATGATATATCCGAGTTTGGAGAAATTTTAATTTTTGGTATAAAAAAAAAAAAAAATTGGTCAAAAAAAGACGACAGGCGCGTACCTGTCGTCTTTTTAAAATCGCCTGTTTGGTTTTTGGTCATTTTCTCCAAAACCACCGGCCCGATTTCAACCAAACCTTCTGCGTTGGACTCCCCTCGGACCCCCAGATGATATATCCGAGTTTGGAGAAATTTTAATTTTTGGTCAAAAAAAAAAAAAAATTGGTCAAAAAAAGACAGGCGCGTACCTGTCGTCTTTTTAAAATCGCCTGTTTGGTTTTTGGTCATTTTCTCCAAAACCACCGGCCCGATTACAACCAAACCTTCTGCGTTGGACTCCCCTCGGACCCCCAGATGATATATCCGAGTTTGGAAAAAAATAAATTTTTGGTAAAAAAAAAAAAAAAATTTGGTCAAAAAAAGACGACAGGCGCGTACCTGTCGTCTTTTTAAAATCGCCTGTTTGGTTTTTGGTCATTTTCTCCAAAACCACCGGCCCGATTTCAACCAAACCTTCTGCGTTGGACTCCCCTCGGACCCCCAGATGATATATCCGAGTTTGGAGAAATTTTAATTTTTGGTATAAAAAAAAAAAAAATTTGGTCAAAAAAAGACGACAGGCGCGTACCTGTCGTCTTTTTAAAATCGCCTGTTTGGTTTTTGGTCATTTTCTCCAAAACCACCGGCCCGATTTCAACCAAACCTTCTGCGTTGGACTCCCCTCGGACCCCCAGATGATATATCCGAGTTTGGAGAAATTTTAATTTTTGGTATAAAAAAAAAAAAAATTTGGTCAAAAAAAGACGACAGGCGCGTACCTGTCGTCTTTTTAAAATCGCCTGTTTGGTTTTTGGTCATTTTCTCCAAAACCACCGGCCCGATTTCAACCAAACCTTCTGCGTTGGACTCCCCTCGGACCCCCAGATGATATATCCGAGTTTGGAGAAATTTTAATTTTTGGTATAAAAAAAAAAAAATTTGGTCAAAAAAAGACGACAGGCGCGTACCTGTCGTCTTTTTAAAATCGCCTGTTTGGTTTTTGGTCATTTTCTCCAAAACCACCGGCCCGATTTCAACCAAACCTTCTGCGTTGGACTCCCCTCGGACCCCCAGATGATATATCCGAGTTTGGAGAAATTTGGAGAAATTTTAATTTTTGGTCAAAAAAAAAAAAAAATTTGGTCAAAAAAAGACGACAGGCGCGTACCTGTCGTCTTTTTAAAATCGCCTGTTTGGTTTTTGGTCATTTTCTCCAAAACCACCGGCCCGATTTCAACCAAACCTTCTGCGTTGGACTCCCCTCGGACCCCCAGATGATATATCCGAGTTTGGAAAAAATTAAATTTTTGGTCAAAAAAAAAAAAAAAAATTTGGTCAAAAAAAGACGACAGGCGCGTACCTGTCGTCTTTTTAAAATCGCCTGTTTGGTTTTTGGTCATTTTCTCCAAAACCACCGGCCCGATTTCAACCAAACCTTCTGCGTTGGACTCCCCTCGGACCCCCAGATGATATATCCGAGTTTGGAAAAAAATAAATTTTTGGTAAAAAAAAAAAAAAAATTTGGTCAAAAAAAGACGACAGGCGCGTACCTGTCGTCTTTTTAAAATCGCCTGTTTGGTTTTTGGTCATTTTCTCCAAAACCACCGGCCCGATTTCAACCAAACCTTCTGCGTTGGACTCCCCTCGGACCCCCAGATGATATATCCGAGTTTGGAGAAATTTTAATTTTTGGTATAAAAAAAAAAAAAATTTGGTCAAAAAAAGACGACAGGCGCGTACCTGTCGTCTTTTTAAAATCGCCTGTTTGGTTTTTGGTCATTTTCTCCAAAACCACCGGCCCGATTTCAACCAAACCTTCTGCGTTGGACTCCCCTCGGACCCCCAGATGATATATCCGAGTTTGGAGAAATTTTAATTTTTGGTATAAAAAAAAAAAAAATTTGGTCAAAAAAAGACGACAGGCGCGTACCTGTCGTCTTTTTAAAATCGCCTGTTTGGTTTTTGGTCATTTTCTCCAAAACCACCGGCCCGATTTCAACCAAACCTTCTGCGTTGGACTCCCCTCGGACCCCCAGATGATATATCAGAGTTTGGAAAAAATTAAATTTTTGGTCAAAGAAAAAAAAAAAAATTTGGTCAAAAAAAGACGACAGGCGCGTACCTGTCGTCTTTTTAAAATCGCCTGTTTGGTTTTTGGTCATTTTCTCCAAAACCACCGGCCCGATTTCAACCAAACCTTCTGCGTTGGACTCCCCTCGGACCCCCAGAGGATATATCAGAGTTTGGAAGAAATTAAATTTTTGGTCAAAAAAAAAAAAAAAAATTTGGTCAAAAAAAGACGACAGGCGCGTACCTGTCGTCTTTTTAAAATCGCCTGTTTGGTTTTTGGTCATTTTCTCCAAAACCACCGGCCCGATTTCAACCAAACCTTCTGCGTTGGACTCCCCTCGGACCCCCAGATGATATATCCGAGTTTGGAAAATTTTTTATTTTTGGTCAAAAAAAAAAAAAAAATTTTGGTCAAAAAAAGACGACAGGCGCGTACCTGTCGTCTTTTTAAAATCGCCTGTTTGGTTTTTGGTCATTTTCTCCAAAACCACCGGCCCGATTTCAACCAAACCTTCTGCGTTGGACTCCCCTCGGACCCCCAGATGATATATCCGAGTTTGGAGAAATTTTAATTTTTGGTCAAAAAAAAAAAAAAATTGGTCAAAAAAAGACGACAGGCGCGTACCTGTCGTCTTTTTAAAATCGCCTGTTTGGTTTTTGGTCATTTTCTCCAAAACCACCGGCCCGATTTCAACCAAACCTTCTGCGTTGGACTCCCCTCGGACCTCCAGATGATATATCCGAGTTTGGAGAAATTTTAATTTTTGGTATTAAAAAAAAAAAAATTTGGTCAAAAAAAGACGACAGGCGCGTACCTGTCGTCTTTTTAAAATCGCCTGTTTGGTTTTTGGTCATTTTCTCCAAAACCACCGGCCCGATTTCAACCAAACCTTCTGCGTTGGACTCCCCTCGGACCCCCAGATGATATATCAGAGTTTGGAAAAAATTAAATTTTTGGTCAAAAAAAAAAAAAAAAATTTGGTCAAAAAAAGACGACAGGCGCGTACCTGTCGTCTTTTTAAAATCGCCTGTTTGGTTTTTGGTCATTTTCTCCAAAACCACCGGCCCGATTTCAACCAAACCTTCTGCGTTGGACTCCCCTCGGACCCCCAG
>NW_028155163.1:0-41429 GCF_905171665.1 Trachurus trachurus | reverse complement strand
CATGATTAGAATAAAACTCTGATCTATGATCAATAGTTGATTACATATAGATCAGTCACATGATTAGAAAATAAACAAATAAATAATAAATATAAAAAATATATTCTATATTTCATGATTGATTACAAATTAAGTATGGACATGATTAATAACAAGTGGACATTTACAAGCATCTTCCAATTACAGGACTGGATTTCTCCTCCTTTTTTCTTTTTCATTTTTTGATGTGTGCTGTGTAAATACATGCTTTGATTTACATAATTTTCTTTACATGGCTGGATTTATGCAACAATATACCAAAAATTTACATTGGTTCATTATTTGAATTGTTTCTACAGGCCAAAGGGCAGAGGTCAAATACTGGACCCCCCTGGTGGTTCTATTTGGCCACAGTATTTATTTTGAAATGTACAATTTCTTACAAACTCAAAAAAATGTTGCAAAAAATGTAACTTATAACAATATTCTTTTGTATTACAAGAAAATAATTGTGTTCAATGTAATATGTGTGTTTATATATGGTAAAACTACAATGTGTAATGTGAGCAGTGGTATGGTCTTCCGGTTGGCGATCTCGTGTGGCATTGTGGGTTAAATGCGCCCATTTTGCCCTTTTGCAACGAGAATCTGCCTCGGACGGACGTACCAGACTGCCTTAAGACTTATATTACTCAATTAGCCTGAAGAAGGCACAATTAGATGCCGAAACGTTGCTAATTATTGAGAATTATTTGCTGCAATAAAGCAACCAGCTTTTTTGGAAGTTTTCTTGTCCGTTTTATTGGATTTTTTCACCCGAAAAGCGACTTTTTGCAAGCGGTTTTACGCAAGAGACCATACATACACACACGCACACACACATTCACACCAACAGACTTTTCGGGGACATTCCTCAAAATAACTTTATAAAAAACACAAAAACAACAAACAACAAAGAAAAATAAGAGGAGTTCGCCAGACGATATGGACGACTCGGACTCAGATGGCTGGACTGAGGTGAGTTATCGGAAAAGAAGAAAAAGATACGAAGAGACAGGCCGAGGCGGGGACCGCAGGCGGGTTGACCAAGGCCGGGGCCGCTATTATGATGACCACCAGCGTGAAAAAACACCGCCGCGGGGCTACACCTACGCTCAAGCGGCCTCGAGGAGACCGGAGCCGAGGCCCGAACCAAGAGCCAGCCACAAAACCGGTACAGACCGCTACAAATATTCTCCGGACCGTCGTCGTCGCCCTCCTCGCTCTCCATCCCCAACATGGCGCACGGAGCGAGGGCGTATTACGCGTAGCCAAGAGCGCAGGAGACCGACACGAGATCAGGACCAGAGACGTGACCGGGACGGGTTCCGGGACCGGAACCGGGACGCAGGACCACAAAGATATAGAGGTAATAAACCTTTAATCAGAGATAATGAACAAACACATGACAAACAGAGAAATAAAAGAAAAAGAGAGCAGAGTAAAGACCAAGGGGAAGAAGAAAAGAGGGGTGGATATATCCAATCCACTGACCCTAATTTTGCTGTAAAGGTCAAGTGCATCTTCCAAATTATAAAGGCACAACACCACTTGTACAATGTGTCCACAGACTTAGCTCCACCAGTCATACACAACACGGCACGCAATTTGGCCTCTTTCATTCGACCTGCAGCCATCACAAAACAAACCAAAGAATTACTGGTTGGAAATGCTAAGAATTGGGAATATACCACAATTATTATTCTGAGAGAACACTATGAAGAGTCAATGTCACAGAGTGTTGAATACCTGGCACAGTTGACTCCGACAGGCTGGAGAGACCCCTTTGAAATCGCATGCAGATGGGCCAACAGAAGTCTAGGCCAGAGACTCAAACCAAAAACTCTGGAGAATACCAGGATGTTCCTGAGAAATAATTTAGATCTCCTGGACTTTGACCTTGAAGAAGATGACTTCATATTGGATGACCTCAGCCCACGGGCTCGCAGAGATGCATCACCACCACTTCAAAGATCCTTTAAGGAAACAGTGGCAATTAACAACACGTGCTCCGCACCAACCACTCCCCCTCTAGCTCCTCCCCCTTTCCCAAGACGCACCGCACGACCTCGACCTACACCTGACCTTGCAGCTGCTGCCATTGCTTCTTCTGCCAGAGCAGTGCAGCTAGCAAACAACAACAACAGCAGAGCGGCTGCAACATCAACCGAAAAAAACCCACAGCGGGAAATAATCCACCGGGTCCAGATGCATCAGCCTCCACCAGCTATGCAAAACCAAGATGAAGAAGGAGGAGCTCACCAGCTGGCTGCACCACCATCTCCTTCTCTCTCACCTCTCATCCCTCTCATCTCTCCCCCCTCTTTCTCTACTCCTCTTCCTCTTCCTCCTCCTCCTCCTCCTCCTCCTCCTCCCTCTCCTCTTCTCCCCTCTCTCTCTCTCTTTACTCCTCCAGGTCTCCATCCCAGTGATGAAGGTGACCAGCGAGCGGTGGTAGCAGATCCAAAGCAAACAACACGCCACAACAACAACCCATGTGTGGTTGAGACCATGGGAGTGGACATCAGCACGAACGAGGAGGCTGCCCCTCCTCTCTCTCCTGTTCCTCCTGGCCCCCGGAAGACCCGGGTTCGCACTGAGGCTGAGGTGGAGAGAGAGGAGGCACAGCTCCTTGCCAACCTGCCCTTCAGTGAAGAAGATCTCATGTCGGTGAGCAGTGATGGAGACAACAGCTACACATCCACACCAACATCAGATCCACACATTCACACAATTAAGGTCAACATACATGAACGGAGCACTATGAAAATTAGGGACTGGCAGCTCTTAATTAACAAAGACATAGCAATCATAGGTGACTCAAACTTAAACAGGATCCCAGAGTTTGAAGGACAGGATATACAGATTGAAGGTTACCCAGGAGCTAATCTTTACCATGCATTGCATCTGATCAAAAAAGCCACTTTGGCAGCACAGCCACAGACTGTAATCTTGTCATTTGGGCTGAATAACAGATCAGGTAACATCAAAAGAACAGTCATCAGAGAAGTTAATCAGATGTTAGATGCAGCAAGAGAGGTTTTCACAGAGGCTCAGGTCTATATACCTCTCATAAACTATTCAAGAGCACTCCCTGCTGGTGAGCAGGCCAACCTACAGGAGCTAAATGAATACCTAGAAAAAAACTGCAACTTCCTGCCCTTGTTACCAGTGAGACACTTTAAAGTGGGAGGAGACCATATTCATTGGTCCGCACAGACTGCTACTGCCATGATAGATCATTGGCTACAACTTTTAAACTAGAAACCCCTACAAGCTCGGTTCATGACCAGAGGGGTTTTAAGAATGTGATGATACTTTCAGAAAAAACACAGTTTACTGAAGCACAGTTATCATTATTAAATAGAGGTTTAAGTTTTATTCCAACCAAGGGCAGTGGAACTCAAATTATTCCTCAAACCAGATGGGACCTACAAAACTACCATAGAACATTAAAACTCTGGAGTTATTATGAAAATAAAGGTGAGCACGTCAAAGTACCATTTACAGAAAAATCAAAATGGACTCCTCCAGAACTTAGCCTACCCACACACATAAGAGACATAATCCAGAGTGATGTGGTTTTCTTTTACAACAGATTCAGGGTGAAACCTATTAAGTCCAACCTTTCCCCTGATGAGAACAAAGCATTGTCTGAGCTCAAAAATAATAAAGACATTGTCATAAAACCAGCAGATAAAGGGAGCATGGTTGTTATCATGGACAGAGATCAATATATTTGGGAGGCCCAGAGACAATTGAATGACAAAAAATATTATTCCAAACTTGACCAACCAATATACAAAGAAACATTCAAAACAGTACAAAAAATCTTTCAAAAAATATATGAAAAGAAACTAATTAATGCAAAACAAAAAAACTATTTGATAGGTAGCTCAGAGCCCAGAGCCAGGAGATTTTATCTTCTTCCAAAAATACATAAGAGTCGCCAGGCTTGGAGCATGCCTGACAAAATTCCACCAGGTCGACCTATTGTATCAGACTGTCAGAGCGAAACATATCGTGCAGCTGAATTCATAGATTTCTATTTGAACCCCTTAGCCAAATTACACAAGAGCTATATTAAAGATACTTATGATTTTATAGAAAAAATTAAGAACCTGGATGTTCCCTCAGATGCTATCCTCTTCACAATTGATGTTGATAGCTTATATACAAATATTGATACATCACAGGGAATACAAGCAGTCAAAGAAGCTTTTCAAAAAAACTATGATAAGAGGAGACCGGATAAGGAACTGCTCCAACTCCTTGAAATCAATCTGACTAAAAATGACTTTGAATTTGACCAACAATTCTATCTTCAAATTAAAGGAACAGCCATGGGAAAGAAATTCGCACCCGCCTATGCGGATATATTTATGGCCTTTTGGGAAACCTCTGCACTTCAGACCTGCAACAAACAGCCTCTTCATTACTATCGTTATTTGGATGATATATGGGGAGTTTGGGAGCACACGAAAGAAGAATTTGACACATTTCTCAACACACTCAACAACCACAATCCCCACATTAAATTGAAAGCAAGTACAAACTCAGACACAGTGGATTTTCTGGACACCACAACATTTAAAGGAGCTAATTTCAACACACATAATAAATTAGATGTTAAAGTATTCTTCAAAGAAACTGACACACATGCCCTGTTACATAAAACCAGTTTCCACCCAAAACACACATTTGCCGGACTCATAAAGTCTCAATTACTCAGATTCCACAGAATATGTACCCAAAAACAAGACTTCATGGAAGCAACCAAAACACTTTTTGCTGCTCTCAGGTGCAGAGGTTACAAAAAAACTTTCTTAAAGAAATGTTACAAAAACTTTCTCCAGGTTAAACCCATACTGGTTTCAGTGACACTGCCCTTGGTTACCACTTACTCTCCAAACACTCTACCATTGATTAGAGGAGTAAAAAAGAACTTAAAAGAGTCATTTGACTCACACAGGCCGGAAATAGATATAAGAATCATAGCTGCTTTTAGAAAAAATAAGAATCTGAAAGACCATATGGTCAAAGCTAAGCTTAAACCTATCTCAGCCACAACCACAAGAGGGCAGCACAGGAGCAGCACAGACTACTTTAAGCAGATCAGTTGGGTTGAAAACACTGCAAAAGATAAAGTGTACAGAACAGAAAAGACAGCTTCCACACAAACTATGAACTGTGTCTACCTAATTACATGTAAAACATGCTCCTTGATGTATGTAGGAGAAACACAAAACACAGTTCATATCAGATTCATAGCACACAAATCAAACATAAACAGAAAAGCTCACACAGACAGGCATGTGGTACAACACTTTGTGCTGCACGGATGGACTTCTGTACAGGCTTCAGTCCTTGAGGCTAATCCCCACTGGACTAGAGACCAAAGACGCCGTGCTGAGAGAGACTGGGTGTCATTATTGGGCACTACACACCCAAGTGGACTTAACGAAAGACTATATTTCAGATCATAAAATAAAACATGATCATGTCATATTTTGATCTGTATTTTGCCTGTACACATATTTTTTATTTTTCATTTTTCATATCATCTGATCTCCATTGTTCTTTTACTCCTGTTTACTCCTTTCTCCCTCCTTTTGATACCTAAACTTAATTTTAATTTTCTTATGGAAGCACAAGACTCTACAGGTCAATTGCCCTAACCTTAACCAATCGATTTATAAACTAATTTTAACCTGATACCTAAACTTAAAAGTTAATGGTCTAACAGAGGGATAAGACCCTACAGGTCAGTTTTTCTAACCATAACCAATCCATTTATAAACCAATTCGGACTATATCTTTTATCCACCCTATGGTTTCGTTAATTTACTTTCATAATTTACCCTCTTATTTTCATATTACACCTATTTTTTACATAATTTCCAGTTTGCATCATTTATTTCAACATTGACCAGCACTCCCCTTTGGGTTTAAACAAATATAACAGACATAGACCTACATAACAACAGTGAGTAAAGAACCTACAGATGATACATATATCAATAAATAAATAAATAAATGTACAAGATAAGGAGGCAAACAAAAATTAATTCATTAATTGATATAGAAATTAATACAATCAGTTACAAACACAGATGATCAGGGAATACTGAGGGGCATAGACAAGTCATGTAACTATGTTTACTAATGTTTTAATTTTGAAATGTCTGTGCTACAGCATCCCATCGTCATGGGTGGTCTGGACCTTGGAGACTCGAGGCAGGCGTCCAAGTATGGAGCGTGCACTTCGTTTTGAATGATGTCTTCGGCCTTACGGCCTCGACATCATTCTGACAAATCTTCATAACCTAACCCAGCCAGATTCTACTTGCGTACAAAGCCTTTGGTTTTCTCTGGCCCAGACACACATGAAGATGGTTACAGGAAGCCTATATGGTCCAGCACAGGGATAGACTTCTCTTCTCCTTTCATCCTCTTCATTTAACCATTTTTTCCTTTTCTTTTATTTATTTCATTCAAGTTATCATTATGATCCTGTATAGTGGTCTATATATAATGACTTTTGATGACCATATATGTATGTGTTTGCCTATACAGAGATTCCTTGTTTCAGCATGGTTACAGTTCACATGATTATTTGGGACTCTGATCTGTGTTCAGTACTTGATTACATACAGATCAGTCACATGATTGGATAAATACTCTGATTTATGTTCAACACTTGATTACATATAAATCAGTCACATGATTAGAATAAAACTCTGATCTATGATCAATAGTTGATTACATATAGATCAGTCACATGATTAGAAAATAAACAAATAAAAAATAATAAATAATAAATATAAAAAATATATTCTATATTTCATGATTGCTTACAAATTAAGTATGGACATGATTAATAACAAGTGGACATTTACAAGCATCTCCCAATTACAGGACTGGATTTCTCCTCCTTTTTTCTTTTTCATTTTTTGATGTGTGCTGTGTAAATACATGCTTTGATTTACATAATTTTCTTTACATGGCTGGATTTATGCAACAATATACCAAAAATTTACATTGGTTCAATATTTGAATTGTTTCTACAGGCCAAAGGGCAGAGGTCAAATACTGGACCCCCCTGGTGGTTCTATTTGGCCACAGTATTTATTTTGAAATGTACAATTTCTTACAAACTCAAAAAAATGTTGCAAAAAATGTAACTTATAACAATATTCTTTTGTATTACAAGAAAATAATTGTGTTCAATGTAATATGTGTGTTTATATATGGTAAAACTACAATGTGTAATGTGAGCAGTGGTATGGTCTTCCGGTTGGCGATCTCGTGTGGCATTGTGGGTTAAATGCGCCCATTTTGCCCTTTTGCAACGAGAATCTGCCTCGGACGGACGTACCAGACTGCCTTAAGACTTATATTACTCAATTAGCCTGAAGAAGGCACAATTAGATGCCGAAACGTTGCTAATTATTGAGAATTATTTGCTGCAATAAAGCAACCAGCTTTTTTGGAAGTTTTCTTGTCCGTTTTATTGGATTTTTTCACCCGAAAAGCGACTTTTTGCAAGCGGTTTTACGCAAGAAACCATACATACACACACGCACACACACATTCACACCAACAGACTTTTCGGGGACATTCCTCAAAATAACTTTATAAAAAACACAAAAACAAAGAAAAATAAGAGGAATTCGCCAGACGATATGGACGACTCGGACTCAGATGGCTGGACTGAGGTGAGTTATCGGAAAAGAAGAAAAAGATACGAAGAGACAGGCCGAGGCGGGGACCGCAGGCGGGTTGACCAAGGCCGGGGCCGCTATTATGATGACCACCAGCGTGAAAAAACACCGCCGCGGGGCTACACCTACGCTCAAGCGGCCTCGAGGAGACCGGAGCCGAGGCCCGAACCAAGAGCCAGCCACAAAACCGGTACAGACCGCTACAAATATTCTCCGGACCGTCGTCGTCGCCCTCCTCGCTCTCCATCCCCAACATGGCGCACGGAGCGAGGGCGTATTACGCGTAGCCAAGAGCGCAGGAGACCGACACGAGATCAGGACCAGAGACGTGACCGGGACGGGTTCCGGGACCGGGACCGGGACGCAGGACCACAAAGATATAGAGGTAATAAACCTTTAATCAGAGATAATGAACAAACACATGACAAACAGAGAAATAAAAGAAAAAGAGAGCAGAGTAAAGACCAAGGGGAAGAAGAAAAGAGGGGTGGATATATCCAATCCACTGACCCTAATTTTGCTGTAAAGGTCAAGTGCATCTTCCAAATTATAAAGGCACAACACCACTTGTACAATGTGTCCACAGACTTAGCTCCACCAGTCATACACAACACGGCACGCAATTTGGCCTCTTTCATTCGACCTGCAGCCATCACAAAACAAACCAAAGAATTACTGGTTGGAAATGCTAAGAATTGGGAATATACCACAATTATTATTCTGAGAGAACACTATGAAGAGTCAATGTCACAGAGTGTTGAATACCTGGCACAGTTGACTCCGACAGGCTGGAGAGACCCCTTTGAAATCGCATGCAGATGGGCCAACAGAAGTCTAGGCCAGAGACTCAAACCAAAAACTCTGGAGAATACCAGGATGTTCCTGAGAAATAATTTAGATCTCCTGGACTTTGACCTTGAAGAAGATGACTTCATATTGGATGACCTCAGCCCACGGGCTCGCAGAGATGCATCACCACCACTTCAAAGATCCTTTAAGGAAACAGTGGCAATTAACAACACGTGCTCCGCACCAACCACTCCCCCTCTAGCTCCTCCCCCTTTCCCACGACGCACCGCACGACCTCGACCTACACCTGACCTTGCAGCTGCTGCCATTGCTTCTTCTGCCAGAGCAGTGCAGCTAGCAAACAACAACAACAGCAGAGCGGCTGCAACATCAACCGAAAAAAACCCACAACGGGAAATAATCCACCGGGTCCAGATGCATCAGCCTCCACCAGCTATGCAAAACCAAGATGAAGAAGGAGGAGCTCACCAGCTGGCTGCACCACCATCTCCTTCTCTCTCACCTCTCATCCCTCTCATCTCTCCCCCCTCTTTCTCTACTCCTCTTCCTCTTCCTCCTCCTCCTCCTCCTCCTCCTCCTCCCTCTCCTCTTCTCCCCTCTCTCTCTCTCTTTACTCCTCCAGGTCTCCATCCCAGTGATGAAGGTGACCAGCGAGCGGTGGTAGCAGATCCAAAGCAAACAACACGCCACAACAACAACCCATGTGTGGTTGAGACCATGGGAGTGGACATCAGCACGAACGAGGAGGCTGCCCCTCCTCTCTCTCCTGTTCCTCCTGGCCCCCGGAAGACCCGGGTTCGCACTGAGGCTGAGGTGGAGAGAGAGGAGGCACAGCTCCTTGCCAACCTGCCCTTCAGTGAAGAAGATCTCATGTCGGTGAGCAGTGATGGAGACAACAGCTACACATCCACACCAACATCAGATCCACACATTCACACAATTAAGGTCAACATACATGAACGGAGCACTATGAAAATTAGGGACTGGCAGCTCTTAATTAACAAAGACATAGCAATCATAGGTGACTCAAACTTAAACAGGATCCCAGAGTTTGAAGGACAGGATATACAGATTGAAGGTTACCCAGGAGCTAATCTTTACCATGCATTGCATCTGATCAAAAAAGCCACTTTGGCAGCACAGCCACAGACTGTAATCTTGTCATTTGGGCTGAATAACAGATCAGGTAACATCAAAAGAACAGTCATCAGAGAAGTTAATCAGATGTTAGATGCAGCAAGAGAGGTTTTCACAGAGGCTCAGGTCTATATACCTCTCATAAACTATTCAAGAGCACTCCCTGCTGGTGAGCAGGCCAACCTACAGGAGCTAAATGAATACCTAGAAAAAAACTGCAACTTCCTGCCCTTGTTACCAGTGAGACACTTTAAAGTGGGAGGAGACCATATTCATTGGTCCGCACAGACTGCTACTGCCATGATAGATCATTGGCTACAACTTTTAAACTAGAAACCCCTACAAGCTCGGTTCATGACCAGAGGGGTTTTAAGAATGTGATGATACTTTCAGAAAAAACACAGTTTACTGAAGCACAGTTATCATTATTAAATAGAGGTTTAAGTTTTATTCCAACCAAGGGCAGTGGAACTCAAATTATTCCTCAAACCAGATGGGACCTACAAAACTACCATAGAACATTAAAACTCTGGAGTTATTATGAAAATAAAGGTGAGCACGTCAAAGTACCATTTACAGAAAAATCAAAATGGACTCCTCCAGAACTTAGCCTACCCACACACATAAGAGACATAATCCAGAGTGATGTGGTTTTCTTTTACAACAGATTCAGGGTGAAACCTATTAAGTCCAATCTTTCCCCTGATGAGAACAAAGCATTGTCTGAGCTCAAAAATAATAAAGACATTGTCATAAAACCAGCAGATAAAGGGAGCATGGTTGTTATCATGGACAGAGATCAATATATTTGGGAGGCCCAGAGACAATTGAATGACAAAAAATATTATTCCAAACTTGACCAACCAATATACAAAGAAACATTCAAAACAGTACAAAAAATCTTTCAAAAAATATATGAAAAGAAACTAATTAATGCAAAACAAAAAAACTATTTGATAGGTAGCTCAGAACCCAGAGCCAGGAGATTTTATCTTCTTCCAAAAATACATAAGAGTCGCCAGGCTTGGAGCATGCCTGACAAAATTCCACCAGGTCGACCTATTGTATCAGACTGTCAGAGCGAAACATATCGTGCAGCTGAATTCATAGATTTCTATTTGAACCCCTTAGCCAAATTACACAAGAGCTATATTAAAGATACTTATGATTTTATAGAAAAAATTAAGAACCTGGATGTTCCCTCAGATGCTATCCTCTTCACAATTGATGTTGATAGCTTATATACAAATATTGATACATCACAGGGAATACAAGCAGTCAAAGAAGCTTTTCAAAAAAACTATGATAAGAGGAGACCGGATAAGGAACTGCTCCAACTCCTTGAAATCAATCTGACTAAAAATGACTTTGAATTTGACCAACAATTCTATCTTCAAATTAAAGGAACAGCCATGGGAAAGAAATTCGCACCCGCCTATGCGGATATATTTATGGCCTTTTGGGAAACCTCTGCACTTCAGACCTGCAACAAACAGCCTCTTCATTACTATCGTTATTTGGATGATATATGGGGAGTTTGGGAGCACACGAAAGAAGAATTTGACACATTTCTCAACACACTCAACAACCACAATCCCCACATTAAATTGAAAGCAAGTACAAACTCAGACACAGTGGATTTTCTGGACACCACAACATTTAAAGGAGCTAATTTCAACACACATAATAAATTAGATGTTAAAGTATTCTTCAAAGAAACTGACACACATGCCCTGTTACATAAAACCAGTTTCCACCCAAAACACACATTTGCCGGACTCATAAAGTCTCAATTACTCAGATTCCACAGAATATGTACCCAAAAACAAGACTTCATGGAAGCAACCAAAACACTTTTTGCTGCTCTCAGGTGCAGAGGTTACAAAAAAACTTTCTTAAAGAAATGTTACAAAAACTTTCTCCAGGTTAAACCCATACTGGTTTCAGTGACACTGCCCTTGGTTACCACTTACTCTCCAAACACTCTACCCTTGATTAGAGGAGTAAAAAAGAACTTAAAAGAGTCATTTGACTCACACAGGCCGGAAATAGATATAAGAATCATAGCTGCTTTTAGAAAAAATAAGAATCTGAAAGACCATATGGTCAAAGCTAAGCTTAAACCTATCTCAGCCACAACCACAAGAGGGCAGCACAGGAGCAGCATAGACTACTTTAAGCAGATCAGTTGGGTTGAAAACACTGCAAAAGATAAAGTGTACAGAACAGAAAAGACAGCTTCCACACAAACTATGAACTGTGTCTACCTAATTACATGTAAAACATGCTCCTTGATGTATGTAGGAGAAACACAAAACACAGTTCATATCAGATTCATAGCACACAAATCAAACATAAACAGAAAAGCTCACACAGACAGGCATGTGGTACAACACTTTGTGCTGCACGGATGGACTTCTGTACAGGCTTCAGTCCTTGAGGCTAATCCCCACTGGACTAGAGACCAAAGACGCCGTGCTGAGAGAGACTGGGTGTCATTATTGGGCACTACACACCCAAGTGGACTTAACGAAAGACTATATTTCAGATCATAAAATAAAACATGATCATGTCATATTTTGATCTGTATTTTGCCTGTACACATATTTTTTATTTTTCATTTTTCATATCATCTGATCTCCATTGTTCTTTTACTCCTGTTTACTCCTTTCTCCCTCCTTTTGATACCTAAACTTAATTTTAATTTTCTTATGGAAGCACAAGACTCTACAGGTCAATTGCCCTAACCTTAACCAATCGATTTATAAACTAATTTTAACCTGATACCTAAACTTAAAAGTTAATGGTCTAACAGAGGGATAAGACCCTACAGGTCAGTTTTTCTAACCATAACCAATCCATTTATAAACCAATTCGGACTATATCTTTTATCCACCCTATGGTTTCGTTAATTTACTTTCATAATTTACCCTCTTATTTTCATATTACACCTATTTTTTACATAATTTCCAGTTTGCATCATTTATTTCAACATTGACCAGCACTCCCCTTTGGGTTTAAACAAATATAACAGACATAGACCTACATAACAACAGTGAGTAAAGAACCTACAGATGATACATATATCAATAAATAAATAAATAAATGTACAAGATAAGGAGGCAAACAAAAATTAATTCATTAATTGATATAGAAATTAATACAATCAGTTACAAACACAGATGATCAGGGAATACTGAGGGGCATAGACAAGTCATGTAACTATATTTACTAATGTTTTAATTTTGAAATGTCTGTGCTACAGCATCCCATCGTCATGGGTGGTCTGGACCTTGGAGACTCGAGGCAGGCGTCCAAGTATGGAGCGTGCACTTCGTTTTGAATGATGTCTTCGGCCTTACGGCCTTCGACATCATTCTGACAAATCTTCATAACCTAACCCAGCCAGATTCTACTTGCGTACAAAGCCTTTGGTTTTCTCTGGCCCAGACACACATGAAGATGGTTACAGGAAGCCTATATGGTCCAGCACAGGGATAGACTTCTCTTCTCCTTTCATCCTCTTCATTTAACCATTTTTTCCTTTTCTTTTATTTATTTCATTCAAGTTATCATTATGATCCTGTATAGTGGTCTATATATAATGACTTTTGATGACCATATATGTATGTGTTTGCCTATACAGAGATTCCTTGTTTCAGCATGGTTACAGTTCACATGATTATTTGGGACTCTGATCTGTGTTCAGTACTTGATTACATACAGATCAGTCACATGATTGGATAAATACTCTGATTTATGTTCAACACTTGATTACATATAAATCAGTCACATGATTAGAATAAAACTCTGATCTATGATCAATAGTTGATTACATATAGATCAGTCACATGATTAGAAAATAAACAAATAAATAATAAATATAAAAAATATATTCTATATTTCATGATTGCTTACAAATTAAGTATGGACATGATTAATAACAAGTGGACATTTACAAGCATCTCCCAATTACAGGACTGGATTTCTCCTCCTTTTTTCTTTTTCATTTTTTGATGTGTGCTGTGTAAATACATGCTTTGATTTACATAATTTTCTTTACATGGCTGGATTTATGCAACAATATACCAAAAATTTACATTGGTTCATTATTTGAATTGTTTCTACAGGCCAAAGGGCAGAGGTCAAATACTGGACCCCCCTGGTGGTTCTATTTGGCCACAATATTTATTTTGAAATGTACAATTTCTTACAAACTCAAAAAAATGTTGCAAAAAATGTAACTTATAACAATATTCTTTTGTATTACAAGAAAATAATTGTGTTCAATGTAATATGTGTGTTTATATATGGTAAAACTACAATGTGTAATGTGAGCAGTGGTATGGTCTTCCGGTTGGCGATCTCGTGTGGCATTGTGGGTTAAATGCGCCCATTTTGCCCTTTTGCAACGAGAATCTGCCTCGGACGGACGTACCAGACTGCCTTAAGACTTATATTACTCAATTAGCCTGAAGAAGGCACAATTAGATGCCGAAACGTTGCTATTTATTGAGAATTATTTGCTGCAATAAAGCAACCAGCTTTTTTGGAAGTTTTCTTGTCCGTTTTATTGGATTTTTTCACCCGAAAAGCGACTTTTTGCAAGCGGTTTTACGCAAGAAACCATACATACACACACGCACACACACATTCACACCAACAGACTTTTCGGGGACATTCCTCAAAATAACTTTATAAAAAACACAAAAACAACAAACAACAAAGAAAAATAAGAGGAATTCGCCAGACGATATGGACGACTCGGACTCAGATGGCTGGACTGAGGTGAGTTATCGGAAAAGAAGAAAAAGATACGAAGAGACAGGCCGAGGCGGGGACCGCAGGCGGGTTGACCAAGGCCGGGGCCGCTATTATGATGACCACCAGCGTGAAAAAACACCGCCGCGGGGCTACACCTACGCTCAAGCGGCCTCGAGGAGACCGGAGCCGAGGCCCGAACCAAGAGCCAGCCACAAAACCGGTACAGACCGCTACAAATATTCTCCGGACCGTCGTCGTCGCCCTCCTCGCTCTCCATCCCCAACATGGCGCACGGAGCGAGGGCGTATTACGCGTAGCCAAGAGCGCAGGAGACCGACACGAGATCAGGACCAGAGACGTGACCGGGACGGGTTCCGGGACCGGGACCGGGACGCAGGACCACAAAGATATAGAGGTAATAAACCTTTAATCAGAGATAATGAACAAACACATGACAAACAGAGAAATAAAAGAAAAAGAGAGCAGAGTAAAGACCAAGGGGAAGAAGAAAAGAGGGGTGGATATATCCAATCCACTGACCCTAATTTTGCTGTAAAGGTCAAGTGCATCTTCCAAATTATAAAGGCACAACACCACTTGTACAATGTGTCCACAGACTTAGCTCCACCAGTCATACACAACACGGCACGCAATTTGGCCTCTTTCATTCGACCTGCAGCCATCACAAAACAAACCAAAGAATTACTGGTTGGAAATGCTAAGAATTGGGAATATACCACAATTATTATTCTGAGAGAACACTATGAAGAGTCAATGTCACAGAGTGTTGAATACCTGGCACAGTTGACTCCGACAGGCTGGAGAGACCCCTTTGAAATCGCATGCAGATGGGCCAACAGAAGTCTAGGCCAGAGACTCAAACCAAAAACTCTGGAGAATACCAGGATGTTCCTGAGAAATAATTTAGATCTCCTGGACTTTGACCTTGAAGAAGATGACTTCATATTGGATGACCTCAGCCCACGGGCTCGCAGAGATGCATCACCACCACTTCAAAGATCCTTTAAGGAAACAGTGGCAATTAACAACACGTGCTCCGCACCAACCACTCCCCCTCTAGCTCCTCCCCCTTTCCCACGACGCACCGCACGACCTCGACCTACACCTGACCTTGCAGCTGCTGCCATTGCTTCTTCTGCCAGAGCAGTGCAGCTAGCAAACAACAACAACAGCAGAGCGGCTGCAACATCAACCGAAAAAAACCCACAGCGGGAAATAATCCACCGGGTCCAGATGCATCAGCCTCCACCAGCTATGCAAAACCAAGATGAAGAAGGAGGAGCTCACCAGCTGGCTGCACCACCATCTCCTTCTCTCTCACCTCTCATCCCTCTCATCTCTCCCCCCTCTTTCTCTACTCCTCTTCCTCTTCCTCCTCCTCCTCCTCCTCCTCCTCCTCCCTCTCCTCTTCTCCCCTCTCTCTCTCTCTTTACTCCTCCAGGTCTCCATCCCAGTGATGAAGGTGACCAGCGGGCGGTGGTAGCAGATCCAAAGCAAACAACACGCCACAACAACAACCCATGTGTGGTTGAGACCATGGGAGTGGACATCAGCACGAACGAGGAGGCTGCCCCTCCTCTCTCTCCTGTTCCTCCTGGCCCCCGGAAGACCCGGGTTCGCACTGAGGCTGAGGTGGAGAGAGAGGAGGCACAGCTCCTTGCCAACCTGCCCTTCAGTGAAGAAGATCTCATGTCGGTGAGCAGTGATGGAGACAACAGCTACACATCCACACCAACATCAGATCCACACATTCACACAATTAAGGTCAACATACATGAACGGAGCACTATGAAAATTAGGGACTGGCAGCTCTTAATTAACAAAGACATAGCAATCATAGGTGACTCAAACTTAAACAGGATCCCAGAGTTTGAAGGACAGGATATACAGATTGAAGGTTACCCAGGAGCTAATCTTTACCATGCATTGCATCTGATCAAAAAAGCCACTTTGGCAGCACAGCCACAGACTGTAATCTTGTCATTTGGGCTGAATAACAGATCAGGTAACATCAAAAGAACAGTCATCAGAGAAGTTAATCAGATGTTAGATGCAGCAAGAGAGGTTTTCACAGAGGCTCAGGTCTATATACCTCTCATAAACTATTCAAGAGCACTCCCTGCTGGTGAGCAGGCCAACCTACAGGAGCTAAATGAATACCTAGAAAAAAACTGCAACTTCCTGCCCTTGTTACCAGTGAGACACTTTAAAGTGGGAGGAGACCATATTCATTGGTCCGCACAGACTGCTACTGCCATGATAGATCATTGGCTACAACTTTTAAACTAGAAACCCCTACAAGCTCGGTTCATGACCAGAGGGGTTTTAAGAATGTGATGATACTTTCAGAAAAAACACAGTTTACTGAAGCACAGTTATCATTATTAAATAGAGGTTTAAGTTTTATTCCAACCAAGGGCAGTGGAACTCAAATTATTCCTCAAACCAGATGGGACCTACAAAACTACCATAGAACATTAAAACTCTGGAGTTATTATGAAAATAAAGGTGAGCACGTCAAAGTACCATTTACAGAAAAATCAAAATGGACTCCTCCAGAACTTAGCCTACCCACACACATAAGAGACATAATCCAGAGTGATGTGGTTTTCTTTTACAACAGATTCAGGGTGAAACCTATTAAGTCCAATCTTTCCCCTGATGAGAACAAAGCATTGTCTGAGCTCAAAAATAATAAAGACATTGTCATAAAACCAGCAGATAAAGGGAGCATGGTTGTTATTATGGACAGAGATCAATATATTTGGGAGGCCCAGAGACAATTGAATGACAAAAAATATTATTCCAAACTTGACCAACCAATATACAAAGAAACATTCAAAACAGTACAAAAAATCTTTCAAAAAATATATGAAAAGAAACTAATTAATGCAAAACAAAAAAACTATTTGATAGGTAGCTCAGAACCCAGAGCCAGGAGATTTTATCTTCTTCCAAAAATACATAAGAGTCGCCAGGCTTGGAGCATGCCTGACAAAATTCCACCAGGTCGACCTATTGTATCAGACTGTCAGAGCGAAACATATCGTGCAGCTGAATTCATAGATTTCTATTTGAACCCCTTAGCCAAATTACACAAGAGCTATATTAAAGATACTTATGATTTTATAGAAAAAATTAAGAACCTGGATGTTCCCTCAGATGCTATCCTCTTCACAATTGATGTTGATAGCTTATATACAAATATTGATACATCACAGGGAATACAAGCAGTCAAAGAAGCTTTTCAAAAAAACTATGATAAGAGGAGACCGGATAAGGAACTGCTCCAACTCCTTGAAATCAATCTGACTAAAAATGACTTTGAATTTGACCAACAATTCTATCTTCAAATTAAAGGAACAGCCATGGGAAAGAAATTCGCACCCGCCTATGCGGATATATTTATGGCCTTTTGGGAAACCTCTGCACTTCAGACCTGCAACAAACAGCCTCTTCATTACTATCGTTATTTGGATGATATATGGGGAGTTTGGGAGCACACGAAAGAAGAATTTGACACATTTCTCAACACACTCAACAACCACAATCCCCACATTAAATTGAAAGCAAGTACAAACTCAGACACAGTGGATTTTCTGGACACCACAACATTTAAAGGAGCTAATTTCAACACACATAATAAATTAGATGTTAAAGTATTCTTCAAAGAAACTGACACACATGCCCTGTTACATAAAACCAGTTTCCACCCAAAACACACATTTGCCGGACTCATAAAGTCTCAATTACTCAGATTCCACAGAATATGTACCCAAAAACAAGACTTCATGGAAGCAACCAAAACACTTTTTGCTGCTCTCAGGTGCAGAGGTTACAAAAAAACTTTCTTAAAGAAATGTTACAAAAACTTTCTCCAGGTTAAACCCATACTGGTTTCAGTGACACTGCCCTTGGTTACCACTTACTCTCCAAACACTCTACCCTTGATTAGAGGAGTAAAAAAGAACTTAAAAGAGTCATTTGACTCACACAGGCCGGAAATAGATATAAGAATCATAGCTGCTTTTAGAAAAAATAAGAATCTGAAAGACCATATGGTCAAAGCTAAGCTTAAACCTATCTCAGCCACAACCACAAGAGGGCAGCACAGGAGCAGCATAGACTACTTTAAGCAGATCAGTTGGGTTGAAAACACTGCAAAAGATAAAGTGTACAGAACAGAAAAGACAGCTTCCACACAAACTATGAACTGTGTCTACCTAATTACATGTAAAACATGCTCCTTGATGTATGTAGGAGAAACACAAAACACAGTTCATATCAGATTCATAGCACACAAATCAAACATAAACAGAAAAGCTCACACAGACAGGCATGTGGTACAACACTTTGTGCTGCACGGATGGACTTCTGTACAGGCTTCAGTCCTTGAGGCTAATCCCCACTGGACTAGAGACCAAAGACGCCGTGCTGAGAGAGACTGGGTGTCATTATTGGGCACTACACACCCAAGTGGACTTAACGAAAGACTATATTTCAGATCATAAAATAAAACATGATCATGTCATATTTTGATCTGTATTTTGCCTGTACACATATTTTTTATTTTTCATTTTTCATATCATCTGATCTCCATTGTTCTTTTACTCCTGTTTACTCCTTTCTCCCTCCTTTTGATACCTAAACTTAATTTTAATTTTCTTATGGAAGCACAAGACTCTACAGGTCAATTGCCCTAACCTTAACCAATCGATTTATAAACTAATTTTAACCTGATACCTAAACTTAAAAGTTAATGGTCTAACAGAGGGATAAGACCCTACAGGTCAGTTTTTCTAACCATAACCAATCCATTTATAAACCAATTCGGACTATATCTTTTATCCACCCTATGGTTTCGTTAATTTACTTTCATAATTTACCCTCTTATTTTCATATTACACCTATTTTTTACATAATTTCCAGTTTGCATCATTTATTTCAACATTGACCAGCACTCCCCTTTGGGTTTAAACAAATATAACAGACATAGACCTACATAACAACAGTGAGTAAAGAACCTACAGATGATACATATATCAATAAATAAATAAATAAATGTACAAGATAAGGAGGCAAACAAAAATTAATTCATTAATTGATATAGAAATTAATACAATCAGTTACAAACACAGATGATCAGGGAATACTGAGGGGCATAGACAAGTCATGTAACTATGTTTACTAATGTTTTAATTTTGAAATGTCTGTGCTACAGCATCCCATCGTCATGGGTGGTCTGGACCTTGGAGACTCGAGGCAGGCGTCCAAGTATGGAGCGTGCACTTCGTTTTGAATGATGTCTTCGGCCTTACGGCCTTCGACATCATTCTGACAAATCTTCATAACCTAACCCTAACCCTAACCCTAACCCTAACCCTACCCTCCTGTGTTTCAGAGTCCTTTTTACTCATTCTGGTTTATTAGTTGTGGTTTACACTTTATTTGCAAGTACGACACGGCCGCCTTTATTTCGTTTTTACCTCTACCCGGGGTCAACCTATCACAGCAGCCCGTTTCAGTGACAAAATGGCGGCGGCGGGGGATCGTTCCTCAACCGCGGCCGCCGGCGGGACCTCATCAAAATGGCGGCCGGCGCCGGTATCCTCGCGGGCCATCTCGGCCTTAAAAGTTCACTTTGGGGTTTCTGATTGCTGCGAATCCGCCAGGAATAGCTTGCTAGTCTTACAGGCTTTCCACCCACGGGCGGCTTCCCCGCTTTTCACGGCGGTTTTCTCATAAATAGGGAGGATAGCTCCTCTTCCGGGTCCAACAGGGACAGCCTATGCAGCAGACCTCACCAAGATGGCGGCCGGCTTCCGCCTCACTAGCACCCCTTTTCATTTAATTCCGCCGGTTTGCCCGCTCTAATGTCCACATCCCGGCCTTAATCCTTTGACTAATAAAGTTTACTTGATACCTGGGCCTCTGGTTTACATAGTTTGGACTTTGATTCCGCCTAAATTAATAATTACATCCGCGGCCGGCCAGCGGAAGGGGGCGTGGCCAGCGCAATGCCTCCTGGGGTATCTGCACCCTGACTCAAAGGGTCGGGCTCCACAGCCAGTACAGGCAGCTGGAGCCCCATGTAGCATAGGATTGAAAGGACGCCGATTTTCTTCACGTTTATTTTGGTGAGTAGGTCTTTATCTTTTGCCATGCCCAGGGGTTGAGCGGTGTATTGGAACACTGGGTGTTGGTTTCCTCCTCTTCCTGGGGCCTCATGGAGGGGCAGGGAGGCAGAGCGAGTCTCTGCTGGCCCTGTCCTTTCAGTTCCCTGGGGGTGGCCGGGCTGGTCCTGGTCATTCCTGGGGAGGGGCTTCTGGGCTTGGGGTTGGGACCGGCACACTTTGTATCAGTGTTCTCGGCACGGCTCCGGCTAATACTTTCAGGGACCTTAATAGCATGTAAACGGCTGGCTGGTGATGTGGCTTGGGGAAAATAATGCTGTAGAGGTTTTATAGAATGACAAAGTTACTGTTTATTGCTCTAGCTGGGTTTCCATCACTTTCAGGCTCTAAAAACCTTGTACACGTTTAAAAACTAAACTTTCACCTGACTTGGTTGGATGTCAAATTACTTGCTGGGTCCTTTGATGCGGCTGTAATACACACGGTTCCCCTGTCTTCTAAAATAGTCTGGTTGCTGTCTACAATATGGTCTCTCTCAGGAAGCTTTCAAAACTCAAGTGCTGCAGTGTAGGGCAGTGTAGCTAGCGGGGATACACCTCGGAGAAAGGCGCAGCTCCGAGGGGGCCAACCCCTGAGCAGGGTGTCTTGTGATAAGCGGTCGAAACACCCCGAGACCTCAGGGCACACAACTGATGAATGTATCCCCGGTGGACTAGCGCTGGGCAGAGTCCTCCCTTTGGGGTTTCGTGGGCCGCCGGGCTCCCGTCTCCCTGCCGGTCTCGCGGCGGGCTGGTCAAGCGCAGTGATGTGGTGCGGCCGGCCGGCCGGCGCTCTGTCCAGACGCAGATCTGAGGCAGGCGGCGGCGGCGGCTGCGCTTACAGCTGGGCGGGGCCTCCTTGCCAGAGCTCGGGCGGCGGCGGTGGGGTTCCTGGTAGTGTTTTCGGCGGCGTCCCTGGTCCTCTTGCTGTCCTCGCTCGCTTCCTGGCGCCCCCCCACATTCCCTTCCAGGGCCGGGCACGTGAGACGCTCACTCTCTCTCAGGGTGGGGGTCTGTGGTGTCTCGGCTTTTGGCTGGGATTCAGGTCGAAAGGGGGCGGCGGGTTGCTGTCTGAGGCGGCGGGGGGGTCCACACGGGGGCGTCGCCGGGCGCTGCTCGGGCTCCTCCGCTCCGCGAATAGTCTCTTTACACTCTGCTTGGTCTAGAACCCGCCTAGTACAAGGTCCGCTCCTAATCTAGTGGTCACTCACAAAACAGCTGACAGAGGCTCACTCTAAACCCCGCTGCTCTCTTTCTGTGTGTGTTGGTGTTTTGGCTGCTGTGTGCTTGTGGTTTTTTCCCTTTCCTCCTCTCTGCTCCCTCCTCCCGTTCTTCCTGTGGCCTCCCCCGGGCCTTTGACAGCCCCCGCCGGCATCTGACCCTTAGCCTAACCTCTCGGGGGGCGCATGCCTACGGGCTCACCCTCAAGCTGGCTGGACACTGGAAGGAAGGAAAGACACTGGGACGGACGTCTCCTCTTGCCTCTCCCTCCCCCCTCCCTTCCCCCCCCTCTCTCTGCTGTCTCTACTCTCTACCTGTCACATCTCTAGGGTCATGGCAGCGTGTGGGTGGTGACATGGGGACAAACATGCGTCGGCCCGTGCCTTGCCCCTTGCTCCCGCTACATCCCAGGCTGGCGTTGGCCAGATGGGGGGAGCTCGGGAGTACTTTTCTACTTTTACCTAACCCTAACCCTAACCCTAACCCTAACCCTAACCCCTAATATGTGGGAGAAACACGTAATTCTCTTACGACAAGAATGTGGCAACATAAATATAATATAAAAAACAAAAAAGAAACCAATACTCCCTTGGTAAGACACTTTCTGTTACATGGTTTTCAGGCACTTAGAATAGCTGGTATCCAGAGCAACATTACTTGGACGACCAAGGAAAGGAAAGCAATAGAAAGGAGGTGGATTTATGCACTTGGCACCAAGGAACCAAATGGTTTGAATATTAAGTATAATTAAAATTGGAGTAATTAGGGAAAATGGAGTAATAAGGCGCTTTTTAGTCTTGTCCATTGATGGAATACTAGGCGTTTTTTAGTCTATTCCTTTTCATATTTTCATATATACAACATCTTTTTTTATTTACGAATGGAATATGAAAGGCGTTCTTTAGTCTTTTCCATTAGTGGAACAATGAAGGCGTTTTTTAGTCTGTTTTCCATTTTTTTATTGTTCCTAATGTTAACCATTTTTACTATTCCTAAACCCAACCATTTCCTCCATTGGATGCCTTAACTTAACCAATTGTATCTGGTGCCTAAACCTAACCTATTGTTTTCATCTTCTTTACGAGCCCCAATCATGTCTCGATCCTAACCCTAACCAATCAACCCCCTTAATCATTTGAATCCTTGCCTAAACACAACCCTTATCATTTACTTAATTTTATTCCAAATACCTTGCCTAACCCTAGATTCTAACACTTTCAGTTGTTTTTTATTAAAATTTATCAGCATTTAACAGGTTAATTTTGGTTTTTCTATATTTTTAATTTTAGGCGAGAGTTATTTAATTTTAGGCGAGAGTTATTTAGGCGAGAGATATTTTAGGCGAGAATTAGAGGGTATATAAGGAGAGACGATCAGAGCTGAGCCATTTCACCCTGGAGCTCCCAAGAAGCAGCAGCAGCTAGTGCTTGCCAGCTATTTTGAATTTTTATTGTTGCCCAGCCTGAGGAAGATACTTCTCTGATCGAAACGTCGCGAATGGGCACAATTTTTATTTGAATTTTGTTTTTTATATAAAAATACCTCTGTGAAAGAGAAGAGAATTTGATTTATTTTTATTCTTTTTATTTTTTTACAAAAATAATTTAATTCATTCATTTATTTATATATTTATATATACAACTTAAAAACAACACACCCATCACTCCTTGGCCATCATGGCCTATGATCAGGAGGATGGATGGCAGCTGGTTCGTCGTGGGAGGAGGGGTCGCCCCCGCGACACAACCTATGACCTTCGACCCCAACAACGAGACCGGGCCTGGTCATCATGGGACCGGGGAGGGAGGGAAGCCAGAGGGGGGGCCCGTGCACTTCCTGGCCCTCGCTCAGGGGGACGGGCTAACCCTCCGCCTAACCGGCCAGTGCCACCCTTTGGTTCCTCATCCTTCTCGCGTCCTCCCCCCTTGCCACCAAGGTCCTGGGGACCACAAACCAGGTCGTACGCAGACGTCACACGACCAACCAATCCCAGAAGTTTCTACAACAACAGGGGTTTTGGGCAGTGGTTTTGGAAAGGACAACGGGGAAGAGACTTGCAGTCTGGAGAGGAGACGCGGTACATCCCTGCCAGTCCAAAATTCGGCAGATTGGCGCGACAGATTAAAAAAGTAATCAAGATTGTCCACCATCTGCAGAATGTGACGGAAGATTCGGGGAAACCGCAGCCCTTGATGATAGCCAGGATGGTGGAAGTCCTGACTACAGTGATCAAGCCAGCGGTTCCCAAGGCCAAGACCGCTGAGCTGATACTTGGCAACGCCAAAAACTGGGGGTACACCTCAATGGTCATTTTACAGGACCATTATGAAGAGGCCTTAGAAGAGGCCCTGAGGGACCTCACCCCAGACCCCAGCCTCCGTTGGAAGGAGGTTTTTGAAGTGGCCACCAGATGGACCAAAAAGAACTTGCCACGGCTGCCGCAAGAGGTTGTGGACCATGCTGAAGCGCTGGTCGCGGCAGCCCTGGAACCGATGCCACAAGACAGACGGACCAACACCGGGGGACAAACAGACGAACCCGAAGAGACAACACTGAGAACGGGACGGAGACAAGCACAGGAGGATGTGGAGTTCCTGGAGGAGGTGGTCGTGCCCCCGGAGAGGGGAGAACAAACAGCGGGACCTCCCAGGACTAGAGATGGATCCTCGCAAGTGGAACCACAAGACGGTCCTCCGGCCCCCCAACCGGCCGCTGCAGTCCCACCGGATAGGGGACAAGGGACAACAACTAGGATGGATCAGCAGGTGCAGACGGGGGATACAGCACGGGGGACAGGACAACAGAATGGACAGCAACCTCCGGGGATTGAGGAACTGGACGATGGGGGAAGCACAGTACCACCTGTGCTTACAGAACCTCCCAGAGAACAGAGGGCCCCCAGAGAACAACCAAGGGGCCCGGGGCCAAGGACAGAGGGAGGACAGCCGGCAGGGGACGCTTCATCTGCAGGGCCTCCTCCCAGGGCCATTACGGTTCAGGCCCAAGTCCTGCGGGATCCCATTGAGGATGATCCCTTACCAGATGACCCTTGGGAAGGGATTAGAGATGAGTTGGGCATGCCAGTTGGAAACACCAATCAGGGCCCGGGCCCATCACTCTACACTCCCAAGAGGCACATTAGGACTGAAAGGAAGTTGGTCGACTGGACACTTTCAGTCTCTAAAAAGTGGGTGATCATCGGGGACTCTAATCTGTCCAGATTGCCGGGCCATGACATCCCTCACCTTCAGATTGACAGCTATCCAGGGGCAAACTTCAGACACATGGCGGAAGTTCTGTCCAAGGCCGTAGTGGAGCTCCTGGTGGAGAAGGTTGTCATTTCATGTGGGATTAACAGTAAGGGCCAGAAGGCAAAACAAACCACAATTAAACAGCTGCAATCGGCCCTTAGAGCAGCGAAAAAGAGGTTCCCGTACGCGGAAATATGGATCCCGCTCCTGAACTACTCGACGGACCTTCCGAGTCGGGAGCAGAGGAACCTCATCGAGTTGAATGCGCATATTTACAAGAATATGCCGTACATTCCCCAGTTGGACACGGACAGCTTTGAATGTGAGCTAGACCACGTCCACTGGACAAAAGACACGGCCAAGAATATGTTTCAGCACTGGTCTGACATTTTAAACTTGAGGGCCCCATAAGCCCTCAGAGGGAGGGGCCTCAGGGGGATGGACCCCAAGCCACACCAAATGTGGTAATCTTGGCCAAGAATTTTCGTCCTAGTACAGAACAATTGGAAGTATTAGAGAGGGGATTATCATTTGTTCCTACCCTAAATTTGGAGAGGGGTCAAAAAAATCAACTCAAGGTTGATATTCAGTGCTACCATCGTAGACTGAGTTTGGCTACATATTTTAAAGACACGGATCGATCTAATATTACACCTTTTATCCCACCCTCGAATTGGATTCCGCCCTCACATAAATTACCCCTAGAATTTCACTTATTGGTCAAACAGGACTGGGAAGTCTTCAAAAATTATTATAAAAGTTATCCAGAAAAACAGAACTTAAAAAATGAAGAAATGGAAGCGATTAAACAATTAAATAAAGCTAAACATATTGAAATTAAACCGGCGGATAAGGGGAGTGCGGTGGTGATCCTTGACAGGGAACAATACATTGAGGAAGTAACAAGACAATTAAACGATCAGATTTATTACAGAAAACTGCCAGAACCAATATTTTTGGAAACTGTACCCTTAATTCACACTATTGTTAATTCTTTAAAAACAAAAAAATTTATTAATTATCGGCAGGCTAAATATTTAAAAGGGTCTAATGAACCTAGAGAGAGAAGGTTTTATATTCTCCCGAAAATCCACAAGCCCCCAGAGAAATGGACAATTCCTTTTGTTTTACCCCCGGGCAGGCCAATAGTTTCGGATTGTAATAGCGAGACTTATGCTACGGCAGAGTATGTTGAGTATCATTTACATCCCCTATCGATTCTGCATCCCTCATATATAAAAGATACATATCATTTTATAGAGATAGTTAAAGATGTGAAAATTCCTTCGACCTCCTTTTTCTTTAGTTTAGATGTCGATAGTTTATATACGAACATCGATATTGAAGCAGGATTGGCTACAATCCGAAAAACCTTTACAAAATACCCGAGAGTCGATAGACCGGATGAGGAGGTACTTCAGTTATTAGAAATTAATCTCACTCGTAATGATTTTGTGTTTAATGGGGAGTTTTATTTACAGATAAAAGGAACGGCGATGGGGAAACGTTTTGCGCCCTCGTACGCCAACATTTTTATGGCCTGGTGGGAGGAGGAGGCTCTTAAGAAATGCTCCTTAAAGCCTCTTTATTATTTTAGATATCTCGACGATATCTGGGGGGTATGGACCTATTCTTTGGAGGATTTTCATCATTTTATTAGTACATTGAACTCTCATGATCCATCGATCCAATTAAAATTTGAAATTGATCCATTATCTATAGACTTTTTGGATACGACAGTTTATAAAGGTCCAGGTTTTTCTTCCGGTAGCCCCTTGGAAATCAAAGTGTATTTCAAAAAAACTGATACACATGCCCTTTTATATAAATCAAGTTTTCATCCGAGGCATACATTCAAAGGAATTGTCAAATCTCAATTATTACGGTTTCACAGAATCTGCACCAAAGAAGAAGATTTCTGGGAGGCAGTGAGATGTCTATTCAAAGCCCTGATCAAGAGAGGATACTCTAGATCGTTCCTAAAAACTTGTCTTAAATCTTTTAGAACACCAAAAGTGGTTCATCCAAAAATAAAAGTTCCCCTCATCACTCAATTCTCATCAGTCAGCACTACACTAAATTACAAAATGAAGAACAACTTTGAATTGTTCATGGGAGGAACAGGCCCCTTAAAAAATCATGAGGTTATTTCAGCCTACCGTAAAAATAAATGCCTGAAAGATTGGTTGGTCCGGGCGAAACTTAAGCCATTACAGGATTCCAATAAAAAAATGGACAATTTTAGTTCTTTAAGATATATAAAAAATTATAATAATGAAAAGATCTTTAAACTGAGTCAAGTCTTCAAGCCACAGACTACAAATATTGTGTATTTGATTTTTTGTGTAAAATGTGATAAAAAATATGTGGGAGAAACACGTAATTCTCTTACGACAAGAATGTGGCAACATAAATATAATATAAAAAACAAAAAAGAAACCAATACTCCCTTGGTAAGACACTTTCTGTTACATGGTTTTCAGGCACTTAGAATAGCTGGTATCCAGAGCAACATTACTTGGACGACCAAGGAAAGGAAAGCAATAGAAAGGAGGTGGATTTATGCACTTGGCACCAAGGAACCAAATGGTTTGAATATTAAGTATAATTAAAATTGGAGTAATTAGGGAAAATGGAGTAATAAGGCGCTTTTTAGTCTTGTCCATTGATGGAATACTAGGCGTTTTTTAGTCTATTCCTTTTCATATTTTCATATATACAACATCTTTTTTTATTTACGAATGGAATATGAAAGGCGTTCTTTAGTCTTTTCCATTAGTGGAACAATGAAGGCGTTTTTTAGTCTGTTTTCCATTTTTTTATTGTTCCTAATGTTAACCATTTTTACTATTCCTAAACCCAACCATTTCCTCCATTGGATGCCTTAACTTAACCAATTGTATCTGGTGCCTAAACCTAACCTATTGTTTTCATCTTCTTTACGAGCCCCAATCATGTCTCGATCCTAACCCTAACCAATCAACCCCCTTAATCATTTGAATCCTTGCCTAAACACAACCCTTATCATTTACTTAATTTTATTCCAAATACCTTGCCTAACCCTAGATTCTAACACTTTCAGTTGTTTTTTATTAAAATTTATCAGCATTTAACAGGTTAATTTTGGTTTTTCTATATTTTTAATTTTAGGCGAGAGTTATTTAATTTTAGGCGAGAGTTATTTAGGCGAGAGATATTTTAGGCGAGAATTAGAGGGTATATAAGGAGAGACGATCAGAGCTGAGCCATTTCACCCTGGAGCTCCCAAGAAGCAGCAGCAGCTAGTGCTTGCCAGCTATTTTGAATTTTTATTGTTGCCCAGCCTGAGGAAGATACTTCTCTGATCGAAACGTCGCGAATGGGCACAATTTTTATTTGAATTTTGTTTTTTATATAAAAATACCTCTGTGAAAGAGAAGAGAATTTGATTTATTTTTATTCTTTTTATTTTTTTACAAAAATAATTTAATTCATTCATTTATTTATATATTTATATATACAACTTAAAAACAACACACCCATCACTCCTTGGCCATCATGGCCTATGATCAGGAGGATGGATGGCAGCTGGTTCGTCGTGGGAGGAGGGGTCGCCCCCGCGACACAACCTATGACCTTCGACCCCAACAACGAGACCGGGCCTGGTCATCATGGGACCGGGGAGGGAGGGAAGCCAGAGGGGGGGCCCGTGCACTTCCTGGCCCTCGCTCAGGGGGACGGGCTAACCCTCCGCCTAACCGGCCAGTGCCACCCTTTGGTTCCTCATCCTTCTCGCGTCCTCCCCCCTTGCCACCAAGGTCCTGGGGACCACAAACCAGGTCGTACGCAGACGTCACACGACCAACCAATCCCAGAAGTTTCTACAACAACAGGGGTTTTGGGCAGTGGTTTTGGAAAGGACAACGGGGAAGAGACTTGCAGTCTGGAGAGGAGACGCGGTACATCCCTGCCAGTCCAAAATTCGGCAGATTGGCGCGACAGATTAAAAAAGTAATCAAGATTGTCCACCATCTGCAGAATGTGACGGAAGATTCGGGGAAACCGCAGCCCTTGATGATAGCCAGGATGGTGGAAGTCCTGACTACAGTGATCAAGCCAGCGGTTCCCAAGGCCAAGACCGCTGAGCTGATACTTGGCAACGCCAAAAACTGGGGGTACACCTCAATGGTCATTTTACAGGACCATTATGAAGAGGCCTTAGAAGAGGCCCTGAGGGACCTCACCCCAGACCCCAGCCTCCGTTGGAAGGAGGTTTTTGAAGTGGCCACCAGATGGACCAAAAAGAACTTGCCACGGCTGCCGCAAGAGGTTGTGGACCATGCTGAAGCGCTGGTCGCGGCAGCCCTGGAACCGATGCCACAAGACAGACGGACCAACACCGGGGGACAAACAGACGAACCCGAAGAGACAACACTGAGAACGGGACGGAGACAAGCACAGGAGGATGTGGAGTTCCTGGAGGAGGTGGTCGTGCCCCCGGAGAGGGGAGAACAAACAGCGGGACCTCCCAGGACTAGAGATGGATCCTCGCAAGTGGAACCACAAGACGGTCCTCCGGCCCCCCAACCGGCCGCTGCAGTCCCACCGGATAGGGGACAAGGGACAACAACTAGGATGGATCAGCAGGTGCAGACGGGGGATACAGCACGGGGGACAGGACAACAGAATGGACAGCAACCTCCGGGGATTGAGGAACTGGACGATGGGGGAAGCACAGTACCACCTGTGCTTACAGAACCTCCCAGAGAACAGAGGGCCCCCAGAGAACAACCAAGGGGCCCGGGGCCAAGGACAGAGGGAGGACAGCCGGCAGGGGACGCTTCATCTGCAGGGCCTCCTCCCAGGGCCATTACGGTTCAGGCCCAAGTCCTGCGGGATCCCATTGAGGATGATCCCTTACCAGATGACCCTTGGGAAGGGATTAGAGATGAGTTGGGCATGCCAGTTGGAAACACCAATCAGGGCCCGGGCCCATCACTCTACACTCCCAAGAGGCACATTAGGACTGAAAGGAAGTTGGTCGACTGGACACTTTCAGTCTCTAAAAAGTGGGTGATCATCGGGGACTCTAATCTGTCCAGATTGCCGGGCCATGACATCCCTCACCTTCAGATTGACAGCTATCCAGGGGCAAACTTCAGACACATGGCGGAAGTTCTGTCCAAGGCCGTAGTGGAGCTCCTGGTGGAGAAGGTTGTCATTTCATGTGGGATTAACAGTAAGGGCCAGAAGGCAAAACAAACCACAATTAAACAGCTGCAATCGGCCCTTAGAGCAGCGAAAAAGAGGTTCCCGTACGCGGAAATATGGATCCCGCTCCTGAACTACTCGACGGACCTTCCGAGTCGGGAGCAGAGGAACCTCATCGAGTTGAATGCGCATATTTACAAGAATATGCCGTACATTCCCCAGTTGGACACGGACAGCTTTGAATGTGAGCTAGACCACGTCCACTGGACAAAAGACACGGCCAAGAATATGTTTCAGCACTGGTCTGACATTTTAAACTTGAGGGCCCCATAAGCCCTCAGAGGGAGGGGCCTCAGGGGGATGGACCCCAAGCCACACCAAATGTGGTAATCTTGGCCAAGAATTTTCGTCCTAGTACAGAACAATTGGAAGTATTAGAGAGGGGATTATCATTTGTTCCTACCCTAAATTTGGAGAGGGGTCAAAAAAATCAACTCAAGGTTGATATTCAGTGCTACCATCGTAGACTGAGTTTGGCTACATATTTTAAAGACACGGATCGATCTAATATTACACCTTTTATCCCACCCTCGAATTGGATTCCGCCCTCACATAAATTACCCCTAGAATTTCACTTATTGGTCAAACAGGACTGGGAAGTCTTCAAAAATTATTATAAAAGTTATCCAGAAAAACAGAACTTAAAAAATGAAGAAATGGAAGCGATTAAACAATTAAATAAAGCTAAACATATTGAAATTAAACCGGCGGATAAGGGGAGTGCGGTGGTGATCCTTGACAGGGAACAATACATTGAGGAAGTAACAAGACAATTAAACGATCAGATTTATTACAGAAAACTGCCAGAACCAATATTTTTGGAAACTGTACCCTTAATTCACACTATTGTTAATTCTTTAAAAACAAAAAAATTTATTAATTATCGGCAGGCTAAATATTTAAAAGGGTCTAATGAACCTAGAGAGAGAAGGTTTTATATTCTCCCGAAAATCCACAAGCCCCCAGAGAAATGGACAATTCCTTTTGTTTTACCCCCGGGCAGGCCAATAGTTTCGGATTGTAATAGCGAGACTTATGCTACGGCAGAGTATGTTGAGTATCATTTACATCCCCTATCGATTCTGCATCCCTCATATATAAAAGATACATATCATTTTATAGAGATAGTTAAAGATGTGAAAATTCCTTCGACCTCCTTTTTCTTTAGTTTAGATGTCGATAGTTTATATACGAACATCGATATTGAAGCAGGATTGGCTACAATCCGAAAAACCTTTACAAAATACCCGAGAGTCGATAGACCGGATGAGGAGGTACTTCAGTTATTAGAAATTAATCTCACTCGTAATGATTTTGTGTTTAATGGGGAGTTTTATTTACAGATAAAAGGAACGGCGATGGGGAAACGTTTTGCGCCCTCGTACGCCAACATTTTTATGGCCTGGTGGGAGGAGGAGGCTCTTAAGAAATGCTCCTTAAAGCCTCTTTATTATTTTAGATATCTCGACGATATCTGGGGGGTATGGACCTATTCTTTGGAGGATTTTCATCATTTTATTAGTACATTGAACTCTCATGATCCATCGATCCAATTAAAATTTGAAATTGATCCATTATCTATAGACTTTTTGGATACGACAGTTTATAAAGGTCCAGGTTTTTCTTCCGGTAGCCCCTTGGAAATCAAAGTGTATTTCAAAAAAACTGATACACATGCCCTTTTATATAAATCAAGTTTTCATCCGAGGCATACATTCAAAGGAATTGTCAAATCTCAATTATTACGGTTTCACAGAATCTGCACCAAAGAAGAAGATTTCTGGGAGGCAGTGAGATGTCTATTCAAAGCCCTGATCAAGAGAGGATACTCTAGATCGTTCCTAAAAACTTGTCTTAAATCTTTTAGAACACCAAAAGTGGTTCATCCAAAAATAAAAGTTCCCCTCATCACTCAATTCTCATCAGTCAGCACTACACTAAATTACAAAATGAAGAACAACTTTGAATTGTTCATGGGAGGAACAGGCCCCTTAAAAAATCATGAGGTTATTTCAGCCTACCGTAAAAATAAATGCCTGAAAGATTGGTTGGTCCGGGCGAAACTTAAGCCATTACAGGATTCCAATAAAAAAATGGACAATTTTAGTTCTTTAAGATATATAAAAAATTATAATAATGAAAAGATCTTTAAACTGAGTCAAGTCTTCAAGCCACAGACTACAAATATTGTGTATTTGATTTTTTGTGTAAAATGTGATAAAAAATATGTGGGAGAAACACGTAATTCTCTTACGACAAGAATGTGGCAACATAAATATAATATAAAAAACAAAAAAGAAACCAATACTCCCTTGGTAAGACACTTTCTGTTACATGGTTTTCAGGCACTTAGAATAGCTGGTATCCAGAGCAACATTACTTGGACGACCAAGGAAAGGAAAGCAATAGAAAGGAGGTGGATTTATGCACTTGGCACCAAGGAACCAAATGGTTTGAATATTAAGTATAATTAAAATTGGAGTAATTAGGGAAAATGGAGTAATAAGGCGCTTTTTAGTCTTGTCCATTGATGGAATACTAGGCGTTTTTTAGTCTATTCCTTTTCATATTTTCATATATACAACATCTTTTTTTATTTACGAATGGAATATGAAAGGCGTTCTTTAGTCTTTTCCATTAGTGGAACAATGAAGGCGTTTTTTAGTCTGTTTTCCATTTTTTTATTGTTCCTAATGTTAACCATTTTTACTATTCCTAAACCCAACCATTTCCTCCATTGGATGCCTTAACTTAACCAATTGTATCTGGTGCCTAAACCTAACCTATTGTTTTCATCTTCTTTACGAGCCCCAATCATGTCTCGATCCTAACCCTAACCAATCAACCCCCTTAATCATTTGAATCCTTGCCTAAACACAACCCTTATCATTTACTTAATTTTATTCCAAATACCTTGCCTAACCCTAGATTCTAACACTTTCAGTTGTTTTTTATTAAAATTTATCAGCATTTAACAGGTTAATTTTGGTTTTTCTATATTTTTAATTTTAGGCGAGAGTTATTTAATTTTAGGCGAGAGTTATTTAGGCGAGAGATATTTTAGGCGAGAATTAGAGGGTATATAAGGAGAGACGATCAGAGCTGAGCCATTTCACCCTGGAGCTCCCAAGAAGCAGCAGCAGCTAGTGCTTGCCAGCTATTTTGAATTTTTATTGTTGCCCAGCCTGAGGAAGATACTTCTCTGATCGAAACGTCGCGAATGGGCACAATTTTTATTTGAATTTTGTTTTTTATATAAAAATACCTCTGTGAAAGAGAAGAGAATTTGATTTATTTTTATTCTTTTTATTTTTTTACAAAAATAATTTAATTCATTCATTTATTTATATATTTATATATACAACTTAAAAACAACACACCCATCACTCCTTGGCCATCATGGCCTATGATCAGGAGGATGGATGGCAGCTGGTTCGTCGTGGGAGGAGGGGTCGCCCCCGCGACACAACCTATGACCTTCGACCCCAACAACGAGACCGGGCCTGGTCATCATGGGACCGGGGAGGGAGGGAAGCCAGAGGGGGGGCCCGTGCACTTCCTGGCCCTCGCTCAGGGGGACGGGCTAACCCTCCGCCTAACCGGCCAGTGCCACCCTTTGGTTCCTCATCCTTCTCGCGTCCTCCCCCCTTGCCACCAAGGTCCTGGGGACCACAAACCAGGTCGTACGCAGACGTCACACGACCAACCAATCCCAGAAGTTTCTACAACAACAGGGGTTTTGGGCAGTGGTTTTGGAAAGGACAACGGGGAAGAGACTTGCAGTCTGGAGAGGAGACGCGGTACATCCCTGCCAGTCCAAAATTCGGCAGATTGGCGCGACAGATTAAAAAAGTAATCAAGATTGTCCACCATCTGCAGAATGTGACGGAAGATTCGGGGAAACCGCAGCCCTTGATGATAGCCAGGATGGTGGAAGTCCTGACTACAGTGATCAAGCCAGCGGTTCCCAAGGCCAAGACCGCTGAGCTGATACTTGGCAACGCCAAAAACTGGGGGTACACCTCAATGGTCATTTTACAGGACCATTATGAAGAGGCCTTAGAAGAGGCCCTGAGGGACCTCACCCCAGACCCCAGCCTCCGTTGGAAGGAGGTTTTTGAAGTGGCCACCAGATGGACCAAAAAGAACTTGCCACGGCTGCCGCAAGAGGTTGTGGACCATGCTGAAGCGCTGGTCGCGGCAGCCCTGGAACCGATGCCACAAGACAGACGGACCAACACCGGGGGACAAACAGACGAACCCGAAGAGACAACACTGAGAACGGGACGGAGACAAGCACAGGAGGATGTGGAGTTCCTGGAGGAGGTGGTCGTGCCCCCGGAGAGGGGAGAACAAACAGCGGGACCTCCCAGGACTAGAGATGGATCCTCGCAAGTGGAACCACAAGACGGTCCTCCGGCCCCCCAACCGGCCGCTGCAGTCCCACCGGATAGGGGACAAGGGACAACAACTAGGATGGATCAGCAGGTGCAGACGGGGGATACAGCACGGGGGACAGGACAACAGAATGGACAGCAACCTCCGGGGATTGAGGAACTGGACGATGGGGGAAGCACAGTACCACCTGTGCTTACAGAACCTCCCAGAGAACAGAGGGCCCCCAGAGAACAACCAAGGGGCCCGGGGCCAAGGACAGAGGGAGGACAGCCGGCAGGGGACGCTTCATCTGCAGGGCCTCCTCCCAGGGCCATTACGGTTCAGGCCCAAGTCCTGCGGGATCCCATTGAGGATGATCCCTTACCAGATGACCCTTGGGAAGGGATTAGAGATGAGTTGGGCATGCCAGTTGGAAACACCAATCAGGGCCCGGGCCCATCACTCTACACTCCCAAGAGGCACATTAGGACTGAAAGGAAGTTGGTCGACTGGACACTTTCAGTCTCTAAAAAGTGGGTGATCATCGGGGACTCTAATCTGTCCAGATTGCCGGGCCATGACATCCCTCACCTTCAGATTGACAGCTATCCAGGGGCAAACTTCAGACACATGGCGGAAGTTCTGTCCAAGGCCGTAGTGGAGCTCCTGGTGGAGAAGGTTGTCATTTCATGTGGGATTAACAGTAAGGGCCAGAAGGCAAAACAAACCACAATTAAACAGCTGCAATCGGCCCTTAGAGCAGCGAAAAAGAGGTTCCCGTACGCGGAAATATGGATCCCGCTCCTGAACTACTCGACGGACCTTCCGAGTCGGGAGCAGAGGAACCTCATCGAGTTGAATGCGCATATTTACAAGAATATGCCGTACATTCCCCAGTTGGACACGGACAGCTTTGAATGTGAGCTAGACCACGTCCACTGGACAAAAGACACGGCCAAGAATATGTTTCAGCACTGGTCTGACATTTTAAACTTGAGGGCCCCATAAGCCCTCAGAGGGAGGGGCCTCAGGGGGATGGACCCCAAGCCACACCAAATGTGGTAATCTTGGCCAAGAATTTTCGTCCTAGTACAGAACAATTGGAAGTATTAGAGAGGGGATTATCATTTGTTCCTACCCTAAATTTGGAGAGGGGTCAAAAAAATCAACTCAAGGTTGATATTCAGTGCTACCATCGTAGACTGAGTTTGGCTACATATTTTAAAGACACGGATCGATCTAATATTACACCTTTTATCCCACCCTCGAATTGGATTCCGCCCTCACATAAATTACCCCTAGAATTTCACTTATTGGTCAAACAGGACTGGGAAGTCTTCAAAAATTATTATAAAAGTTATCCAGAAAAACAGAACTTAAAAAATGAAGAAATGGAAGCGATTAAACAATTAAATAAAGCTAAACATATTGAAATTAAACCGGCGGATAAGGGGAGTGCGGTGGTGATCCTTGACAGGGAACAATACATTGAGGAAGTAACAAGACAATTAAACGATCAGATTTATTACAGAAAACTGCCAGAACCAATATTTTTGGAAACTGTACCCTTAATTCACACTATTGTTAATTCTTTAAAAACAAAAAAATTTATTAATTATCGGCAGGCTAAATATTTAAAAGGGTCTAATGAACCTAGAGAGAGAAGGTTTTATATTCTCCCGAAAATCCACAAGCCCCCAGAGAAATGGACAATTCCTTTTGTTTTACCCCCGGGCAGGCCAATAGTTTCGGATTGTAATAGCGAGACTTATGCTACGGCAGAGTATGTTGAGTATCATTTACATCCCCTATCGATTCTGCATCCCTCATATATAAAAGATACATATCATTTTATAGAGATAGTTAAAGATGTGAAAATTCCTTCGACCTCCTTTTTCTTTAGTTTAGATGTCGATAGTTTATATACGAACATCGATATTGAAGCAGGATTGGCTACAATCCGAAAAACCTTTACAAAATACCCGAGAGTCGATAGACCGGATGAGGAGGTACTTCAGTTATTAGAAATTAATCTCACTCGTAATGATTTTGTGTTTAATGGGGAGTTTTATTTACAGATAAAAGGAACGGCGATGGGGAAACGTTTTGCGCCCTCGTACGCCAACATTTTTATGGCCTGGTGGGAGGAGGAGGCTCTTAAGAAATGCTCCTTAAAGCCTCTTTATTATTTTAGATATCTCGACGATATCTGGGGGGTATGGACCTATTCTTTGGAGGATTTTCATCATTTTATTAGTACATTGAACTCTCATGATCCATCGATCCAATTAAAATTTGAAATTGATCCATTATCTATAGACTTTTTGGATACGACAGTTTATAAAGGTCCAGGTTTTTCTTCCGGTAGCCCCTTGGAAATCAAAGTGTATTTCAAAAAAACTGATACACATGCCCTTTTATATAAATCAAGTTTTCATCCGAGGCATACATTCAAAGGAATTGTCAAATCTCAATTATTACGGTTTCACAGAATCTGCACCAAAGAAGAAGATTTCTGGGAGGCAGTGAGATGTCTATTCAAAGCCCTGATCAAGAGAGGATACTCTAGATCGTTCCTAAAAACTTGTCTTAAATCTTTTAGAACACCAAAAGTGGTTCATCCAAAAATAAAAGTTCCCCTCATCACTCAATTCTCATCAGTCAGCACTACACTAAATTACAAAATGAAGAACAACTTTGAATTGTTCATGGGAGGAACAGGCCCCTTAAAAAATCATGAGGTTATTTCAGCCTACCGTAAAAATAAATGCCTGAAAGATTGGTTGGTCCGGGCGAAACTTAAGCCATTACAGGATTCCAATAAAAAAATGGACAATTTTAGTTCTTTAAGATATATAAAAAATTATAATAATGAAAAGATCTTTAAACTGAGTCAAGTCTTCAAGCCACAGACTACAAATATTGTGTATTTGATTTTTTGTGTAAAATGTGATAAAAAATATGTGGGAGAAACACGTAATTCTCTTACGACAAGAATGTGGCAACATAAATATAATATAAAAAACAAAAAAGAAACCAATACTCCCTTGGTAAGACACTTTCTGTTACATGGTTTTCAGGCACTTAGAATAGCTGGTATCCAGAGCAACATTACTTGGACGACCAAGGAAAGGAAAGCAATAGAAAGGAGGTGGATTTATGCACTTGGCACCAAGGAACCAAATGGTTTGAATATTAAGTATAATTAAAATTGGAGTAATTAGGGAAAATGGAGTAATAAGGCGCTTTTTAGTCTTGTCCATTGATGGAATACTAGGCGTTTTTTAGTCTATTCCTTTTCATATTTTCATATATACAACATCTTTTTTTATTTACGAATGGAATATGAAAGGCGTTCTTTAGTCTTTTCCATTAGTGGAACAATGAAGGCGTTTTTTAGTCTGTTTTCCATTTTTTTATTGTTCCTAATGTTAACCATTTTTACTATTCCTAAACCCAACCATTTCCTCCATTGGATGCCTTAACTTAACCAATTGTATCTGGTGCCTAAACCTAACCTATTGTTTTCATCTTCTTTACGAGCCCCAATCATGTCTCGATCCTAACCCTAACCAATCAACCCCCTTAATCATTTGAATCCTTGCCTAAACACAACCCTTATCATTTACTTAATTTTATTCCAAATACCTTGCCTAACCCTAGATTCTAACACTTTCAGTTGTTTTTTATTAAAATTTATCAGCATTTAACAGGTTAATTTTGGTTTTTCTATATTTTTAATTTTAGGCGAGAGTTATTTAATTTTAGGCGAGAGTTATTTAGGCGAGAGATATTTTAGGCGAGAATTAGAGGGTATATAAGGAGAGACGATCAGAGCTGAGCCATTTCACCCTGGAGCTCCCAAGAAGCAGCAGCAGCTAGTGCTTGCCAGCTATTTTGAATTTTTATTGTTGCCCAGCCTGAGGAAGATACTTCTCTGATCGAAACGTCGCGAATGGGCACAATTTTTATTTGAATTTTGTTTTTTATATAAAAATACCTCTGTGAAAGAGAAGAGAATTTGATTTATTTTTATTCTTTTTATTTTTTTACAAAAATAATTTAATTCATTCATTTATTTATATATTTATATATACAACTTAAAAACAACACACCCATCACTCCTTGGCCATCATGGCCTATGATCAGGAGGATGGATGGCAGCTGGTTCGTCGTGGGAGGAGGGGTCGCCCCCGCGACACAACCTATGACCTTCGACCCCAACAACGAGACCGGGCCTGGTCATCATGGGACCGGGGAGGGAGGGAAGCCAGAGGGGGGGCCCGTGCACTTCCTGGCCCTCGCTCAGGGGGACGGGCTAACCCTCCGCCTAACCGGCCAGTGCCACCCTTTGGTTCCTCATCCTTCTCGCGTCCTCCCCCCTTGCCACCAAGGTCCTGGGGACCACAAACCAGGTCGTACGCAGACGTCACACGACCAACCAATCCCAGAAGTTTCTACAACAACAGGGGTTTTGGGCAGTGGTTTTGGAAAGGACAACGGGGAAGAGACTTGCAGTCTGGAGAGGAGACGCGGTACATCCCTGCCAGTCCAAAATTCGGCAGATTGGCGCGACAGATTAAAAAAGTAATCAAGATTGTCCACCATCTGCAGAATGTGACGGAAGATTCGGGGAAACCGCAGCCCTTGATGATAGCCAGGATGGTGGAAGTCCTGACTACAGTGATCAAGCCAGCGGTTCCCAAGGCCAAGACCGCTGAGCTGATACTTGGCAACGCCAAAAACTGGGGGTACACCTCAATGGTCATTTTACAGGACCATTATGAAGAGGCCTTAGAAGAGGCCCTGAGGGACCTCACCCCAGACCCCAGCCTCCGTTGGAAGGAGGTTTTTGAAGTGGCCACCAGATGGACCAAAAAGAACTTGCCACGGCTGCCGCAAGAGGTTGTGGACCATGCTGAAGCGCTGGTCGCGGCAGCCCTGGAACCGATGCCACAAGACAGACGGACCAACACCGGGGGACAAACAGACGAACCCGAAGAGACAACACTGAGAACGGGACGGAGACAAGCACAGGAGGATGTGGAGTTCCTGGAGGAGGTGGTCGTGCCCCCGGAGAGGGGAGAACAAACAGCGGGACCTCCCAGGACTAGAGATGGATCCTCGCAAGTGGAACCACAAGACGGTCCTCCGGCCCCCCAACCGGCCGCTGCAGTCCCACCGGATAGGGGACAAGGGACAACAACTAGGATGGATCAGCAGGTGCAGACGGGGGATACAGCACGGGGGACAGGACAACAGAATGGACAGCAACCTCCGGGGATTGAGGAACTGGACGATGGGGGAAGCACAGTACCACCTGTGCTTACAGAACCTCCCAGAGAACAGAGGGCCCCCAGAGAACAACCAAGGGGCCCGGGGCCAAGGACAGAGGGAGGACAGCCGGCAGGGGACGCTTCATCTGCAGGGCCTCCTCCCAGGGCCATTACGGTTCAGGCCCAAGTCCTGCGGGATCCCATTGAGGATGATCCCTTACCAGATGACCCTTGGGAAGGGATTAGAGATGAGTTGGGCATGCCAGTTGGAAACACCAATCAGGGCCCGGGCCCATCACTCTACACTCCCAAGAGGCACATTAGGACTGAAAGGAAGTTGGTCGACTGGACACTTTCAGTCTCTAAAAAGTGGGTGATCATCGGGGACTCTAATCTGTCCAGATTGCCGGGCCATGACATCCCTCACCTTCAGATTGACAGCTATCCAGGGGCAAACTTCAGACACATGGCGGAAGTTCTGTCCAAGGCCGTAGTGGAGCTCCTGGTGGAGAAGGTTGTCATTTCATGTGGGATTAACAGTAAGGGCCAGAAGGCAAAACAAACCACAATTAAACAGCTGCAATCGGCCCTTAGAGCAGCGAAAAAGAGGTTCCCGTACGCGGAAATATGGATCCCGCTCCTGAACTACTCGACGGACCTTCCGAGTCGGGAGCAGAGGAACCTCATCGAGTTGAATGCGCATATTTACAAGAATATGCCGTACATTCCCCAGTTGGACACGGACAGCTTTGAATGTGAGCTAGACCACGTCCACTGGACAAAAGACACGGCCAAGAATATGTTTCAGCACTGGTCTGACATTTTAAACTTGAGGGCCCCATAAGCCCTCAGAGGGAGGGGCCTCAGGGGGATGGACCCCAAGCCACACCAAATGTGGTAATCTTGGCCAAGAATTTTCGTCCTAGTACAGAACAATTGGAAGTATTAGAGAGGGGATTATCATTTGTTCCTACCCTAAATTTGGAGAGGGGTCAAAAAAATCAACTCAAGGTTGATATTCAGTGCTACCATCGTAGACTGAGTTTGGCTACATATTTTAAAGACACGGATCGATCTAATATTACACCTTTTATCCCACCCTCGAATTGGATTCCGCCCTCACATAAATTACCCCTAGAATTTCACTTATTGGTCAAACAGGACTGGGAAGTCTTCAAAAATTATTATAAAAGTTATCCAGAAAAACAGAACTTAAAAAATGAAGAAATGGAAGCGATTAAACAATTAAATAAAGCTAAACATATTGAAATTAAACCGGCGGATAAGGGGAGTGCGGTGGTGATCCTTGACAGGGAACAATACATTGAGGAAGTAACAAGACAATTAAACGATCAGATTTATTACAGAAAACTGCCAGAACCAATATTTTTGGAAACTGTACCCTTAA